>NW_010312468.1:4031-20711 GCF_000700745.2 Antrostomus carolinensis
AAAGAGTGCTTAGCTCTAGAAGTAGTGTGTTCAAAATTGCTAATATGCAGGCTGGTGGAGTAAACCCATTTCTTTTCCTTCTGATGGTAGTAGTGTGG
Source organism: Antrostomus carolinensis (assembly GCF_000700745.2). Classification (NCBI taxonomy): domain Eukaryota; kingdom Metazoa; phylum Chordata; class Aves; order Caprimulgiformes; family Caprimulgidae; genus Antrostomus; species Antrostomus carolinensis. The sequence goes on from NW_010312468.1 coordinate 4,130, forward strand.
CTATTGATAGTCAGGCACAGTTTAGTAGGATAAACTGCCTTTTACTTCAAGTTTCTGAAGATGTTAAAGACTTGCTGTTAACTTCAGTGAAAAGCCTTTTTTCTTTATTTGAGTGTGTTTCATATCAAGTGATTTTTTCTTCCCTCTCCCCCAATTTAATAATAGGAACTTGGGTCTCATCTCTGCATCTGTCCGTTTGATCAAATTGCTTCATGGAATACAAATCAAAGAAGAATCGTTACTGACTGGTAAGGCTGTGGATTTTGTTAAATATATAACCTGCACTATATTTTTTTTTTATGTGGGGAGTCTTGTGGTGGGATGATGTCACCTTACTGATGCATTTTTTTCATAAATAAGCTTAATTGTTTCTTGAATTGCAGTTAAGAATTGGCGGGCCTTCTTTTATGGTGCTTGAAAAAAATCTCAGCCCCAAGTCTAGTCCAGTTGTATTTTCTGTCAACCATTCCCTGTGGATTTTTAAAGAAAAGATACGTGGGAGCGTCTTTTAAATTTACCAGGATATTTGAATTGCAAAAAGAAATTGAGGTATTACAGGAATTTTTCAAAATCTGTTCTGCTGTTGTACTGTCTCTTTATTTGATCTGCAAACATAGTGAAATGAAGAAATACTCTTTTTTCCTATTTTTATGACATTTGAAATAATTTATCCGATTCCAGGAAACAAGTTTTGTCTGTGACTTTTTAAAAATTATTTTTAAATTTTCATTTCTGTACTGTGGTTGCTGGCTGGCCAGGGTAATATCTGCCAAGAACTAAGTACTGATTTGAGTAGTGTTCACATTTCCTTAATGGATGAGTTTTTTCTTTTCATGCAGTGAAGAGAAAATCTGACTGTAGTATCCTTCCTCCTTAATGGCAGTTATTGCTACCAATTTCTACCCAACTCATTTCACTGGATATTAAGACATTTTCAGTAATTCTCTTCACAATCTGTGTTTCCCTGTGTGTGCATGTGAAGCCTGATACAGAGCATTGGACCCCAGTCTTTACTGTGTGTGGTTGCAGAGAGGAGGGAACATCTGGTTTCTCTTGCTGCTTTTATTTCTTTTCACTCCCTTTACTTGGATGAGGTTTTTACTAGGTTCCTGTTGCTGCTTTGGTTCCTGTTGCTGCTTTCCTATCATTTTGTGAAAGTAACTGAAACTACTGTCATACAGTGACTTGCCCTCAAAAACCTTTACGGAGCTGGGAAAGAGCAGCGAAGTCCAGGATGCTGTTTGTCCTTTTGCTGCTATATTTGTCTCAAAATGAAGCCTTTCTGGCATGGGGCGGTATTAGGCTTAAGCCACGTTCACTCCTTTGGCTATTGCTGGACTCCTTCTTCCAGGGAAGAATCAGTGATGCTAGCACAGTTCTTCAGTGTGGGAGGACCTAAACCCTGTGGGTGGCAAAAAAGAGGGCTTGCTCAATGACCATAAAGAGAAGGAACTGATAGCACACAGGAGTGACTCTGAAGCTGTGTCACAGGGTTGGACAGGGAGGACTGGGAAAAGGCATGGAGGGCAAGAATTCACAGTGCATGTTTGTGAACACCTTTGTAGACCAGTGAGAGGAAAGGAAAAAGTGATGGAAACTAAAATGCTGTTTTTGTCCAGCCTGACATTGTTCCTATTAGGGTCATTGACAGCAGTAGGCTTGAAAGGCTGTTCTGGGAAAGTGGACTTCCCACCTTCAGGTTATTAGAAATATCAGGAATTGCAGTGTGAGAATACCACCTTTCAGTGGTGCCTCCCAGCATCTGCAGGAGAGGATGCACCCCTTGTCGGTTACATGAATGGCCCGAGGTTTTCCCCTCAGTTTTGTGGTTGCTGACCCCTCCTTGATGTGTTATGATATTCATGTGTGCTGTTCTCCTGTTGGCATCTCAAGAAGCAGCAGTGTATGTTACTCAGCAAAAAAGAAAGGAGGGGGTGGAACCCAGTAATTTGGTTAACTGCTTCAGACTCCTTTTCCTAGCCAGAGGATGTTGTAAGATCTGTTGTCATCACCATTGAAAATTAAGGAGGAGGTTGACTAGAAAGTTCTTAACAGTATTTCAATAAATGGTGTTTTGTAACTGTTACTCTATGTAGCTGTTCAACAAATGAGTTTGAATTACAGCTAAAATTGTTGTCCAGGGATAGATGGCTTTTTTGATACTGTTGTGTAGTATTGACCTAACTGGGAGACATCTGCGATGAGCATGGCTTAGATATTACATTTATGTTAGTTCAGCAGAAAAATTTATAGACAAGCAAGTGTTGTTAATTTGTTGCTGAGCAACCTGATGAGCTTTGTTCTAAGTGAAAATTAGGCTAGTGCCTAGAGCATCAGCTCCTTCTACAGGGTATACCTCAGAAGTTAAACTTTACATTCAACTGTAGATTATTAGTTGTACTTTCAAGAGCAAGGCAGATTGATAAATTGGACTTGGACAGCACTGTTGAAACAAAAGAAACCCATGAAATTAGTAAATGTTACTGTGTTTAACTATATTTCTGCTTCATGATTATCCTCCTCACGTTTCATATAGGAAATTGGGTCACAAGGCTAGAGTAGCAAGTATATTTGGTTCTAGCAGATAATTAGGTGTTAAGTAGAATATTTCAGGTTGTTTATCTGGATATGTGTCCTGTTTCCTCCTTTAAATAGCTGCTTGGATTTGATGGTCCCTCTTGTTGCCTGTTTATATCCTTAAGATATTTTAAATACCTTCAGGTTGCTTCCATAGCAACAAAATACTAGGGTAAAGAGGTAATGCTTTATGGCACAGTGAACAACGCTCATGTTTCAGTTCATGTCCCTGTGAAAAATTCCCAGAGCAAGTCATTGTAGGCTAAATAAATTTGAAGTTCCAACATTATTATATTTATGAAGAAGAGGGATAGAAAATTATTTGTGCAGGCTTACTTTAATGTGATCTGTGGTAAGTTTTCACTCTTTTATCTGTTGATAACTGTAGACTGGTAAGTCTCTGAGTGGTGTGGTAATTTTTGTAGGAAAGTTCAGTGTAATATAACTTGAAATAAAGTATATATTCTCTGGCCACTACTGTTAGCAGTGTGGTGGTTCTAAGGGAGGGGGCGAACTGCTTGTTCTAACAACGTGTTAATGATCAAAGCAGCAAAAAAGGAGATGCTCTGCAAAGTGGTGTGATTAAAAACTTGCTAAGATTCATTGAATTAAATCCAGACTCCTTTGCCTCTTTTGTGCTGGGACAAACACTTTTTTAACAGTTTATCTAACCTATATACATGGTTAATTTGGCTCCTCACTTCCATATATTTACTGAAACAAGTCTACTGCAAGTTTTCAGCATCTCTCTCTTTTTTTTTTTTTTTAATGCTATAAAAAGTTAGATAAATTCCTTTATACTTGTAATGTACTTGTCCCAGCCAGCTGTGGAAGAGGCTGTTGTTTGGAGTACATGATATGCCACTAAGGCAATGGGCCAGAAAACCTGAAAGTGTGCTAGTATGTCTGTCCTGAAATAATTCTTTAAGGCTTCAGATAGATTTAAAAATAACTAGTTAATTCATACACATGGCATATAAAGATTGTCCAATCCCACCTGCAAGCCAGCCATATCCCTGTAATAATAATCTTCTTTCTTTTTAATACATATATTAAAAGAACATTTTTAGGTCTTTCCTGTATGATGTTGCTACAGATAGCTGTTTGTCCCCGCTCTGCCTCCTTTCTTACTTCCCAAGTTAGTTCTAGTTGCATTCCATAGCCTAGTTTCTCTTCTTGTAATTGCTTACAATACATAGTACTAATTTGTCTTGAGTAATTAATATTCTGTAGTGCTTAGAGAAGGGAACCTGCTCTTAGGAGTTGCACAGTGAAAGCCAACAGCTAGATGGGTGTAGGGGGTTGATGGGCAATGATCCTTAAGTGTTTAAGGACTGTTTTGTGTCAGATAAGTCACACACACTTGTGCTCTGTTTTCTTATTGCTTCCGCAGTTCTCCCTCCTTTTCTCTGCAAAAGATAGAACTTCCCAGTCAAGTAGAGAAAAATTCAAGTACTACACTTCTTGGACAGTGTCTGAAAACTGGACTTCACTTCAGTGTTCTTAAAAACTATACAGACTGAAAGTCTAGTAAGTGGGTGGTTGTGTAAGGAGGTATTTAACCTTTTAGATTACAGAGCTTGGCTATTCCTGGTGGGAAGACAGAGAAGATGACAAATGCTGCACCACTCTCCCCAGTTCAGAATTAATTTGAATAGGGACTGAAGATGCAGGAACTGTACCTCCTCATGTGGAAATGCTGCATGTAAGAAGATGTATTTCTTAGTTAACTGATTTGAGACCACAGGCTACCCAGAAATAGATAATAAGATACTCAAATTTTTACTTTGAATCTTAGGAAAAAAAAAAAGTCTCTGCAGAATATAAATTCAATGTAATTTTTATAGTACTGTCTCCACATCCCTTTTGTTTTAGTTATTTTTTTAATTTTAAAAAAAAAAGCCTCATCATAGCAAGCTATTTTTTTTTTTCTGCTGTGCATACAAAGACCAAGAACACTTGCCAGAGGAGCAGGCTGATGAAGCTGCCAGATGAACTTTAAGTGAACTTAAAGCAGACCCAGATCTCTTAAGAACTAAGAAGTAGTTCAGTATGTTAGGGATTGGAGCAGACATAGGAAATATCCTTGTCAGAAGCCCAAGTAGAAAATCTCCTTCACTTCATAGCATGTGTCTTGGTTTGGTTGTGGGGTTGGTTGAGCGGTTTTTTTGTTTTATTTCTGGTTTTTGGGTTTTTTTTTCTCTTTTTCCTATAGCAAATCTTAAGCTTTCCATCAGAATCTAGCAGACCTTTGGGAAGGTACACTGAAGTTTGTCAAGATGATGGATCTTTAAATTCCAGAATGTGAGATCTGGATTTAGGATTCATCTCTGAAATCTGGAAAAAACGGATAGCTTTGTTTCTCCTTAACAAATTGCAGTGAGGGCATGCCTGTTTTGAAGCAACCTTATGTTCAATAGGCTGTGTCCCATTTGATCCTTTCACTGATTCCCATCCCCACACCATCCTGGACAGAAGGAGCTTTAATCTTTTTCTTTGTAAATAGATCTTCTCAAACCTTTCACTGCTTCAAATTATGGCTGATGCTGAAGAATGTGCTTTGATTGCCAACATAATTGCTTAAAAAGTATTTATCTGCCAAAATACTTTTCTCTCCTCTAGGCTGAAAAGGTATTGAATGCCTGATAGCTGCCCTGCGTGTGACAATTTGTTGTGCAGGCTCTCTGAATGAGCTGATTGTCCTCTCTGAGCAAAACTCAGTGCAACTGCACCGTATCAGCTGCAGCGCGATATCGTGCTGCTTGTGTGTGCCTGAGAGAGGAGCTCTGAGCATTGCACCAGCATTCCTCAGTTCCAGGCTGCTGGTGATACCTGAGCCAGCTTTAAACTAAATAGCACAGGTATTGTTATGCTGTGCCTCTGAAGTTTTTAGGGGTTTTAACCAATCGGAGTAAGCTGCATAAACATGCATTAATAGGAGAGTATTAACAGCACAGATGTCATGGTTACTTCTGGAGATCTCGGTCAAAATCAGGATCCGGATGTGCTAGCTGTTGTAAAAAAGTTCTTTGCTTCTTTTAATGTTACAAAGTCCAGAAACATTGGGTAAATTACAGTGGATGATAAACTTAAATCCTTGAACAGCAATTTGACTTTGCTTCCAATTTTCTGAAAAGTATTCAGATGTAGTTAAACTGCTACAGATACTCTTTTCAGAACAGAACTTAAAACATTCCTTTAAAAGAAGTGATGAAAGATGACTCTATGTAGTTTTTTTAAATACTGTGCTTATTATAGCAACTTCAGTATTTTCTGGTAGGATGTTCAGCAACATGAATATCATATGTCTAACACCTGTTCACACCTCCTTTCTTTAGGGAGGATATGTGGGAAAATATGGAATACCTTGTTTTGAACATTTTTAAAATACTCCAAATGCCATGTACTTACAAGGGAGCTATAAAGAAATGTTTCTTGCTTTGAGCAGAGGAGGAGAATGTCTGTGATGCTGTTCAGGTAAAGACAACCACAATGAATCTGAAACTTCTTCAGTGCTTTTTTTTTTTTTAAATTTTCCTCTGCCTGCCAGCAGCATTAATAATAACTTGTGTTCAGCTTCAGTCAGTGTTCTTGAAGTGCTCAGACTGATTTGGACATGATCAGATATGATGTGTATTTTCTTTTAGTTAAAGAAGAAGCTTTATGGGTTGGTCGTGGTCTAGGAAGAAAGTGAATTGGAAATTACTTTTTAATCTGTCAATGCGGAAAAGAAGTACTATGCAGAAGAAATGATAATAAGTAACTCTGGAGTTCAGAACTCTGTAAAAATAAAAGCAACATCACCATTTCATAGAGATTAAATTAAAAAAAAAAAAAAAAAGCATGAGGGTGTGTGAGCTTCAAAAATAAGAGGTAAGTAACCTAGGTTATATATAGCTTCCAGAGATTATTTTTTTCAAAAGCCAGATGGCATGGAATCATTTAATCTTTGATGAAATAACAAGACAAAAACTTCCTCTTGAGGTCTGCAGGAGGAGAACCTCATGTGATTGAGCAAAGAACAAGGATACTTAATTTCTTGTAAACTCTTGAAGGTGAAAGCAATGAAAGCAAGTTGTGTTAGAAAGCCACTAAATCATAAGCTGTAGGAATTCATGTAGTACTAGAAAATCATGTTGACATTTTGTCATGAGAGATCCCTGAAAAGAAATGGGGAAGAGGAGATCAGAAACTGCTTTGGGTAGCTTATCCCTTCCAAAACATTAATTCTAAGTAATTTTCAAGTTGTTTAATCAAATGTTTTTGTTTTACTAAAGAAGAATCTGAGTAAAACAGGGAGTTTTGAGTTATTATGTTTGCAAAAGTATTCCTGAAAACAAAAATGAATAAATACCAGTTCAGTGATTCAACTGATTTCTACTTTGTCAAGAGACGCTAGGAGAAATAAACCCTTCAGTTCTGTCCTCACTCAGTGAAACAAAATATAAGATATTTCTTTGCTCTGACCTGTACCTAGTTTTGCACTCAACCATTTGCAAATTGGAATTGCACTGGAAAACTGACACTAGCTAATTTGAGAGTATGGAAAAGTGGGGGAAGGTGACGTTCTCAAACCTGCCAAAGAACACTAAATTGATTTTCCTTTTCTTTTTTTAAATGGGCAACCATGTATCTGTAGCCATTTCTTGATTCTTGTCAATATTTATCTATCTCTTTATTTATTTTCTTCCCCTAGAAGGGACTGGCAACAGCAACATTGTTAGTTTTAGTCCTGTGAAAAAGATTGTTATGTCTTGGCAATAGGACAATGAGCTAGAAGTAAATACTCAGACCTTTTCAGAGTGCTTCTGAGTAGCACCTTTGCAGAACCAGTTAGCTTGAAAATCGGGGCATTTAGGGCTTATGTACTGGCATAGGGGTCTAGTTATCGATGGCCTGGTTTTGATTCTTTTTTTCTGTACCTTATCATTCGGAATGACTGGTCATTCAGCAGTGTATTTTAAATTAACAGGATAGAGAAACAGAGTGGTCAGCTATGGAACTTAAATATTCTTTCATGAATGCCAATGTTGACCAAAGGAATCTCTTATCTTTTTGTGCTTCTCTTTTATTTCCTGTTCTGTATTTTTCATGTTTCTATTTTATTATTTAAAAAATTTACATTCTGCTTTCATTGTTTTTTGTTGTTCTTTAATCATGTCACACCGAACTGTTTAATTTCCAAATTACTGCTTATGTTTTATATACACAAATTAAATATTTTAAAATATACCTGGAAAGTGTGATGGAACAGTAAACTTTTGCTAGACAGACATCAGAGCAGAGTGAATATCCAGAGCTCACACAATGCATTTGGGAGGCTGTTGCTAAGTTTTACTGCCTGTAAACAGAGGTCTTTTTTGCTGGCTGAACAAGTGTCTGCACACAGGCTTGGCTATATGGATTTGATTGTGATGTGACTACAGTTGGAGAAGATGTAACTTTTAAATTGAATCCTGGAGACTCTCAAACATGATGGCTACTAAATTTAAACCAACAGAATTAAAGAAGGAAAGTTAATCCTTCTCCTCTTCCCACATCAGTGCCCTCTATATTTATTTCTGGAGGAAGAGGCAAACTGTTTTGTTAGGATTTTGTTTTGTTGTTGGTGGTTTGTTTTGGGGTTTTTTGTGATCAAATAACTAAATTATTACGCTGCAGATTTGTTGGCGAGTCATATGTTATGTGCTGACTTACATGGAATGAGAGCTTAAGTGGTTATAAAGCTTGAGCTGTTTTACTTGTCATACAGAGTCAAAACATCATGAACTGTTAATAAGTGACATTTGTCAATTTAAGTTCATATTCTTTTTAGCTTTTCTTTCAAGGGAGAGGAAATGGGAGAGAACAGTTCCTGAAGGGACCCACAGTCCATGGGGTTGATTCCCAAAAAGCAGTATGAAAGGAGCATGCCTCAGTTGCTTGGAAGAAAAGAGAATTTAAAAATCTGCACTTACATTTATTTTTGTATTTGGGGTTTCCTTTTGCTTACTGCTAGCATAATTAAACTACTTATGTTTCATAGCTTAAATAAACCAGATGCTAATTTAAACAGACTTTTTTTAGTCATATAAATAAGAGACAGCCCTGATCTTGAGTTGCCAGTTTCCATGTGTGATCTTTGCTTTGTCTGTCTAGGCTTTTTGTTTGGGGGATTGGTGCCAGTACTTTGCTGCCACTGTTAAAGTAAAAACTGTAATTACATTGTCAAAATAATATTTATAGTATTTTCGGGGAATAATTGTGGGAGTGTGACGAATATATTATACTCATCAAACTTTTATGTAAACATAAGCATGAGTTTTTTATTTGAGTTATTGGTGTTGTTCTTGGCCTTTGTGTTTTTCCAATCTGTAAAAATAATATTGGGATTTTCATGGTCGTTGTAGCATTTGCAGAGTGTATGTCCTAACAATCAGTTGATATACTATCTGGTAGAAGTAAACTGCTATTTGCACTTGTATTGGGATTTTGGTTTCATGTTTCCATAGCTTAAGAAAATCTTGTGTTTTTTTGAGTTTTGCTATCCCCTAATTATTATAGCTCAGAGCATTTTACTACTTTATCAAACAGGAAAGTTTTAAGTAATTTGGTTTGTTCTCTTGGTACCATTTGGGGTTGTTTGGGGTTTTTTTTGTTCCTTTGTGTTTAGCTTGTTAGGTTTTTTTTTGTTTGTTTTTTGTTTTTAATTTTAAAGTGAGTCTGAGTGTTTTTGAAAGGTGACTGTGGGCATCTCCTGGAAACATCTATGCTAGGAAGCAAGTACTGGGTTTTCTAACAATGGACGGTTGCCCCTTTGCTAGTTAATGGTATAGACGAGACTTGGGTGTTCTCGCTCCTGGGTGATGGTAAGTTAACAGGTGTAAAAATATTTCAATCCTACCCTATACCGTGGTTTTAACTTTACAGCTGCTCTGCCTGTGCTGTGTTTTGGTGAATATTACCACAGCTTTTTAATGAACTGTCTGTCTCCATGACATCTACAGCAAGGATTACAGCCTCGCAAGCTTCACCCTTCGTAAGTATGTCAACCTAATGCTACCTTTTGTGGATGAGAAGGTTCTCTTAGTCCTCCTAATTTGGCTGTGGAAAGACTCTGATTTGGGTGGGCTTTGTTCCAGGGCTTTGTTCTTTGGCCTTTCTTCAGAAACTGCAAAAGAGAGAGCCAGGTTTTACACCTCTTTCAGCTGTCTGCAGAAGGAAAAGAGCCAAATGTGGACTAAGGCGAGTCAAACTGATGGATTGTCCTAAGTTTGCAAACACTGAACTCTCTTTAGCTCTTGTGTGTGTAGTATTGCCCCTGTCTGCAGTGGTTAACTCTTGCCCTGTGTACTGAGACTCCCACGCTCCGAATCTTGTGCGGTGCATACAGACACAACTAACTGTGGACTGCTGCTGTTCTCCTGGAGGGGTTGTTTTTTCATAACTGTGCCCTGCGTGGCTAGTACAGTGAACTATATTTATGTAATACAGCAATAGTTGTTGTTTTGAGTAAATGCCAGTGTTTACTGTTGTTTTCAGCCTGACACATCTGTGTTTGCATGCATGGCTTTGTTGTGACTTCTGGTGTTAATATGGAAACTTTGCATATGCCTTAATTTCTTTTTCTCACTTCATAACATCTGGAGTAGAATGAGGTTTGAGGAGATGAAGTTCGGATCCATTGAAGATGGGCAGCTTTAGGACCGGGGATGCTATTTAAATACAACATATTCTTATGTTAATGGGGGGAAAGAAAGTGAGAGGAGAGTAGTAGTGGGGCTTCAAACTTGAGAATAAAAGCTTGAGGAAGGTCTGCATCGTCATTACTAGACCCTTGATACCACAGGCAAATGTAGGATCTTGTGTCTCAATACAGTAAGCTCTAGCTTTCTCTGCTTATCCCTTGTTAGTCCTGTGGAAGATTGTTACACTCCCCTCTTATTTAAAAACCTTTTCCTAACTCTGGTTGAAATGTCCTACCAAGTTGGAATCCAGTTGTTCTTGATAGTATTTACTTTGAGCTTGATTCCCTACTTGAGTCCTCTTGCTCCTGCAGTGACCATCCGATTTAAGCTGTGCTGAGCTGAGTTACTTTATTTGCCATGGACTGTGAGTATAAAAGTTTATTATTGCAGCGGCTTGTTGAGGTACAGTTTGAACTAGATTCTGGGTCCTGCATAGTGAGGTTTTCTTGCCTGATGCTGTTGACATGGATGGCATTGGAAGCAGACTTTGGAATAGTGACAAAAAAGCTGGTGCTTTCCAACAGTTTGGTGTTTGTTGCACTGTTGATCAAAACTGTCTTTTCCATAATACTCATGGAAAAAATTTTTTACCGCTGTACTGGGAGACAGAGGTGATGACTGTCTCAGAGTCAATGTAAATCATTCTGCTCCTTCTAGGAGAGAGACTAACCTGAGCTAATATCCTTCAGTTGTAAGAATTAGTAGATCAGTGGGCTACCTTGTAGGGTTCCCTTTTCTGGTTGCTGATACTGCTTTTAGGCAGTACGTATAGCAGTTCTGGTTTTTTTCTTGCTCCTGCAATTTGGAGGCTTTCTAGTACAGCCTGCCAAGATGTTCCTGATTTATGACACATGCATAGTGGTTTTATAATGTGGACTGATACCCACTTGGAGCACAAAGGAAATGGGAGTTTGCTGATGTCTATTTAATTAGAATGGTTTCTGGTTACTTTGGTTGAGGGTTGAAATGAACAGTAACGCCTATATTTCTGTGGACTTTTAAATACAGTGTTCTGTAAGCCATTTCCTTCCTTGCTTGCTCTTTACTGTCCCCTACCCTAGCAGCAAATAATGTCAACAAGATTCATAGTGAGACAGGTTTCTAATCTACATAAATGTATGTGAATTAAAACTTGCAGAAATATCCATAGATTTACAATGGTCAGTATTGGTTGACTTTAAAGGTGGGGGGAATTATATTCTATTATGGATGGAAAATTTGTTGCCTGCTTTTTTCTTTTGATGTAAAGACTGATGTTTTTACTTTGCTCTGAAATTGTATGCTGAATCAGCAGCTTAAAGGATAAATAATTGTAAAGATTGCGTTATGTTCTTATGCGTATGACCAGATCTAGGTTGTTTTTGTTTTCCCCAGCAGGGGCATCGGGATCATAAAATCAAGGTAGGAAGAACAGGGCAAACAAACTTGTTAATGCAGAGAGCTTACTAAAGACAGAGCATCCTAAATTTAATGTAAGGAGAAGCAGCTTAGCTGTTGTCATATGTACTGAAATGCCTCTATGAAAGAGTCGCCCATGGAGGCCCAAGAGTGCTATAGTTCTTCCTCTGAGGAAAGTGAAGCTGGAAGGCCGTGGAATGGAGCTGGAAGAAGATCCTGACAAAGAATAATGTGAGGCATCTGCTTGTCTTTGGGTAGACTGTCACCTGTTTGGATCAAAATCCAAGTAGTTAATAATTATGTAAAAGTTCACCATGGCATTCTTCCAACCTTTTGATGATCATTGCCATGAAACAACTCCAGTTACATGAGCATTGTTCTGATGGAAAAGGAGACGGCTGTCTGTAACTGTGGCTTTCCAGACACAAGCTACAAGACTTACAGAATCATGGAATGGTTTGAATTGGAAGGGACCTTAAAGATCCAACCCCTCTCCCATGAGCAGGGACACCTTCCACTAGACTGGGTTGCTCAAAGCCTGATCCAACCTGGCCTTCAACACTTCCAGGGAGGGGGCATCCACAACTTCCTTGGGCAACCTGTTCCAGTGTCTGACCACCCTCACAATGAAGAACTTCTTCCTAATATCTCATCTAAATCTCCCCTCTTTCAGTTTAAAGCCATTTCCCCTTGTTCTGTCATTAACTGCCCTTATAAAAAGTCCCTCCTCAGCTTTCTTGTAGGCCCCTTTCAGGTATTGGAAGGCTGCTATAAGATCTCCCTGAAGAAGCCTTCTCTTTTCGAGGCTGACTTTTTTTCCATTCTGCAGTATCCTTTTTGCTAGCAGGTTTGGACTGGGAGAGAAATACCTCATGCCTATCTTTCACTTTTCAGTGAGAATTTTAGGGAATATTGCCAGTGTAGAGAGGAAAAGTTACAAGATTTGTACCAGGATGCATCAAAGTCTTTCCCTTTCTTCCATCCTCTGGCAATGGGAAGAGGCAAACTGACTTTATAGATATAAAAAAAATAAATAAAAAGAAATGGTAATGCCCAAAACCATAGGCACTGTAACTGTTGCTGTATATTAATGTGGATATGCAAGTAAAAATACTAAATGTAAGTTTACTTGTTGATCTCTGTCTATGGTAAAAGAATTATGATCCATTAGTAGCCAGATACAGAATATAAATGGTTCAAAGGAAAAAATAGGAGTCTGATATCCTTTTCGCAGACTTACAGAAAAAAAATAGTTTAGCTTTTCTAGGGAAAATATAAGGACTTTAGTGGAAATTTTGCTTTAAATGAAACAATATCCACAGTATGCCATCAAAAATAATTGTAGAAATTTGCTCATAATCTTGGTTAATATTTTACATGTTAATAATTTTTATTTTATTTTATTTTTTTCTTTTTAGACCTGTACAAAGTATCATGTTAGTAGTGTGTCATATGGTTAGACACCACGAATAACACATAGTGGGTGGCCAGTCCTTTTTGTTATTTTTCTTGGTTTCCTGGCATGGTTTAAGTCCAGGTTGAGACTCCCCAGTACTTCAAACTTGCTGATTTTGCTCGATCAGTGTCTTTAAAGAGACAGTGTCTGTTAGATTTAGGCTCAACTTTTAGATTGATTCAAGGAAAAGGTTTTATATCCTAACACATGCAGGAAGCTTACAAATGCAGTTCCCAAGTCTGCAGGCACTTACACGTGTTTTATTTCACATAGGAGAGTAATCTCAGGCATGTGTTTTTGCTACTTGTGTGGGTATAACAGGAGTCCCATTTATTATGCCTTTAGACTTTAATAGCTAATTTATTAAAGACATGAACACACTCATGATGTTTACTTTCTAAAAATAAACCCATGCATTTAAAATACCAGAAGGTAAAGGGGAGTGGTCCTGTAAACTGTACTTAATAAGCATTGCTAATGCTGTATGAATTGGTATCAGTATGAAAATGATCTCATGTCAGGCAGTGGGTTGTCAAACTTACTCTTTTCCTAATAAATGCACAAATGATTTTTTTTAATCTACCATGATGAAATCTCATTGGGTCATAATTTGCATCAGAGGCAAATTTGATGAGTGGTCTGATGGTTTCTTCCAGCTTCCTTCTAATTCACTTGTAACTTCACATTTTTAATAGTGTGGTGGGGATTTTTATTGTCTTTGAGTCAAATTATCCTTTTTAGTAAGAAAAAAGTGTTGATATTTTGCCTAGATGTTTATCTTCCAAGAACAGAATGGTTGTCCAGTCACTACACATAATGTTCTGTTAATATTAGAGTTGGCATTTCTGAAGGGAAAGAAAAAAATTAAGAGTGTTACTTTCTCTTGGAGGTGGAGGAGATGAGGAGTGGGAACAGAAACTTATTAAACACAACATTCTTGGTATTCCACAGATGGTAAAAATGGGTTACTAGTCTGCACTGCAGCAAGTGCAGTGTGCTCAAGGCGGAAATATAATCGGTAACTAGACATTCATTTTATTTACAGAAATAAGAGACTAAGCACTATTTTAATAACTTTAAATGACAGAGCCCATATATGTATTGTACATTTGAGTAGTCTAGACAGACTGTTTTCCAAGGAAAATACATTTTCATCAGTATTTGTGGTATGATTCATGGTGGTGAAGAGGCAAATAACTCTTTTTATGACTGGAAGTTGCTTTAACTTGCAGCCACAAGGAAACAAGTCAATGACCGGATGATAGTGGTGGAAACTAACGTTTTATAGTAATAGAGCTCTGCACCTTATTCTGAGTTTAATGTTTTATTTTTCCAGGGATGGCAATATATCACAAAACATTCTACCATTGTTGACAAACAACGAAAGGTTATTTGTGTAGTGTCTCACAGTCCACAGTTTAGATTTGCAAAGCTCACAGGTGACTGAAAAGGTGTACAGGCTGTCAGGAGGCTGTGATTTGGTGTAAGTAGTTGTAAACCTTTGTGTGTGTCCCCAGCGTAGGGGGAGCACACCAGTGATGCCTTTCATGCAGAGTTAATGGTTAGCAAAGCTTTAAAGAGCGATATGCAAGTTTGCTAGCCTTATGTTTGCAGTCTCGCAGGTCATGTTGTACAGCTTCATACATACTTTGATTGGATTTATTTTATATCTCTATGTAACTCAAGTAAAGGCAAAGGATTGTACTTATAACTCTTTCTGTGCTCTCTGCCCCAGATAAAAAGAACAGACATCTCTTCTTATGACTGTTGTAAGCCTCTGCAGCTGAGGCCAAGGTTTTTCAAAGTGATCGGTGAGCAAGTTCCCGGGCTCCTGTTCTTAACTAGAGAAACTGTAAGAATTTGAAAAATAAGTTTGATTATCCACCAGGAAAAAAAATCATGTTCTGTAAGGAAGTCATAAAAGCGTGTATGAATAGAAACGTTTAAATACTATACACTACAGCATAATATGTTACATAATAACATAATGGTTGCATGTAGCAATCCAATCAGGAAAGATACTGAGGGGAGAAACTGCAGTTAATCTTGTCGATAGAGGTTTATCAGCAAGAAACTCTTCTAACTTTAGTACTGGAATTTTAATAAATTTTTAAAAAATATTATCACCTAACCATGTGGAGCAGAAGAAAACAATGTATTGTGGTTTTTAAATCATAAAACTTAAAATTGTTGTCCTGATGACTTCAAGGATTTAAGTTCTCATCTATTACACATTTTGATTCTGCAAATGACACTGTGTGAAATGATGTCTTCATGAGGAGCATGATGCATGGTCAGGCCTGTGAAAGCTTCATGTGTGTCCTTCAGACCATCTGGGTAGTACTGCAATATAATTGTTTAATGAAAAGTGTCTGCTAGAGCTTGGTTCAGTTTGCGTGTGATCATAAGAAACTGAAAGGAAGAAGTGTGATCTTGAAGGTGCTGAACTGCTGGAGTGCATTTAAGCCATCCTCGTGCAGGGCTATAAAGTATTATCAGCTGCCTCACCTTTTGCATGGGTGGCATTGAGCAACACTAAGAGATCAGTTTGCATGTAGACATGTAAACATTTAGGTACCAAAATTCATTAGGAAAAGAGTCAGTGTTTTCTCTTAGCCTCTTTATACAGCAGGGCAACGTGGACATTTTTTTTAGAACCTAGAAAATTCTCCATAACCCGTTGCAGGCTGGTTGTGAAAGGAACATGTAATCTGAGTGTTTGTGTTTGCTAATGAACATCCTGCTTTTATAAGAACATTGAAATCTCAATGGGGGAAAAAATTTCTTCAGCTCTAGGGTCGATCTGTGTATCAGAAGTTACATATTAGTACGTGTAATTTCACAGTGGTTGACCATCAGCTTAAAAATAGTCCTGTTGACCACACACAGCGTAACATTTTTTAAATTGAAATTTAGCTGTGCTGATAACTACAGAATTATATGTTAAAGTCAGTGCTTGTAGATACCAGCAGGTATGGGGTGGACTTAAGATGTTAAATAAATTAGTTGTATGAAAAAGACAAACGTTTTTATATTTGTTATGAGTAATATTTCCCAAACACTAGCTAATGCAGTTGGAAAGAGGGGTTGACAATTATTTTTAGCTTCATAAAGATCTGTAAATTTTCAGAGGAAAAAGTTAAATAAGTCTTGTTGTCTTTTTTCTTTTTTTTCCTTTCCCTTTTCAGAAAGCACATGGCTTATTGAATAGGTGGCAGAATGGTTTCAGCGGGTGTACTGTGCAATGAAGTCTGTCTTAATCAGCTTGTAAATTTTCTTGCTGTTGCTATAAGAACAATGACATTGTTGGAGAGGAGAAAAGCAGTATCTGTTCTCTACATATTTCTAAGTGTAGTTGAATCATATGTTGCAGCAGTCAAGTTCAACAGAGCTAATTATTCAATATATTCATAAATGACCTGGA
>NW_010312469.1:0-10371 GCF_000700745.2 Antrostomus carolinensis
ATATATATATCAAGGAATGGGAAAAATTCTCAGCACACAGGAAAATGCTCTTATCCAAAGAATTGCATTCTAAGAAGACAAAATGAGGGAGGCAGCATAATTTTTTAAGAGATGGGCACACTGTAATTTGGATTAAAGAATATGTAAGTGTAAACCTATCTTTCTAGGAGTTTGGTTGACACTGAGTGGACCCATTTCCTTTTAATAATTTACATAAATTCAATACTGATTCTTCCCAGGCTCGTGATACAAGAGAGGGCATCTAGAGTTGAGGGCGTGGGAAGGGAAAGGAGATGCAGCCAGTCTGGTAGAAATTCCAAATTTCTGAATGTCCAGAGATGGACTTTAAAGGTCAGACTGTTGCTAAGCAGGGGTTTAAGGCAGAAACTGACATCTCTGTTCCGTGGGCTTTTCCATGAAAATGGGATATTGCCTGTTGAAGTATAAGTGGAGTATTGCCAGCTCAGTGCATTGCCAATAGAGAAGTGGAGTGTTTGATGCTACAGGGCCTTTAGCATAGTGTTTAACGCGGTTCTTGAGCTGGCCTGCGCAAAGCATATTCTAATGCTTAGGTTTTTGTTATTGGATTTTGTTTGCCCTAGGCAGCACACTACTGCGTTTGTTCCTTCATCCGGAAGAATTTACTCTTTTGGACTGGGAGGTAATGGGCAATTAGGTACAGGAACAACCAGTAATAGGAAAAGTCCCTTCACAGTGAAAGGAAACTGGCTTCCTTATAGTACTCAATGCCCAATAACCACAGGTAAGCAACATCTGGCATATTTACTTTTTGGATTCCTGTTTCTTTATAGTGTCTTACAAATCTTGAGATTTAAACTGAATATGGGCTATAATCAGTTTCTTCCAAACAGTTTGTTTTCATTGTCCTCTATTCCATAAAGTCCATTTCTGTTGTAGGAAATACCTGCTAACTTGTGCTGTTGGGTTAGGTCCTTTTTTAGCACTAGAGCTAAAACTTAGAGCTGTTAGCGCTTACCTCAGTTAAAGATAGTCTTAACTATTGTATTGCAAAGATCTGCTTCAGTGAGGTTACCTAACGAGGGAGCCTTTTTTTCTAATGGTTGATTGCAGTGTCTTAATCACTTCTCAAATTCACATTTTCAGTTGCCTATTTTTTTTTTTTTTTTTTATTCCTGTTGCAGACAGTGAAGAGTGTTATTGTGTAAAGAGAATTTTCTCTGGTGGGGACCAAAGTTTTGCACACTACTTTTATCCACAGGTAACAAATTAAATATGCTTCTGTTCCAAAATCTGTCAAAGTTAAATTTTAGTTTTTCTGATGAATTTTAAAATATTTTCATGTTGAAGGTGCATGACTACATTGTAAAGTTTGTTAGAGCAGTGTGGAAGCACAAGACACTAAGTCAATTTAGCAATTGGAGGACTTGGATCCAGTTATTGAGTGTTAGTTGTCAGTAAGCTCTTGCATGCAGTTAGTGTTAGCTGTCAGTAAGCTCTTGAGGCTTTTTGGCATAAGCTTTTTTCCTGAGTGATGGATGCATGCAGTTCTTTTCCTTTCATAAGGTGGTTGAATATATGAGCTCTTCAGCCCTGCCCAGACCTCCTCGGTAATTCCTGACTGCAGCTTTGCTGTCTTCTGCTCTGTAGCCATTTTAGCATACCACAGTGATGAGGAAACAAATGGAACTTTTTGCTAAAAGTTGTAGGTGGTGACATAGTTTGTTATGTCATATTGTTTTATGCTAATCTTAAAGCCTGATTTTTAAAAGGACAACTGATCTGTTTAAATTCTAATATGAAAAAAGTATATAAATACTTTACAGTAAAAATGGTAACGTGGGAGTATGATGGAAAGGAAACACTATTAGAGGATGAGTTGGGAGGAAAAACAAGATAAAGTTATATGACTGTAATTGTATAGGGACTATTTCCAGTGTCGTCCAGCAGATATTAGACCATAGGGATTAATGAAGCATCAAGAGTTGAGCATGTGGAGTGAAAACTAATTTGGACATGAAGGAAAACAGATTTTAGTGGCAAACATGTTTGTTAAGAAAAACTGAGTACGGGTGAGACTTGCAGCAACCCTTTGCTCCAAAAACCTGTTCTGGTTGTACAGAATCAACAGTTTTTCTAGGTTTGTTCTTTTCCTGAATTCTGATTGAGTTGTGGTAACTATTGCTGTATTTGAGAGAAGCTTGTTTAGCAAGTGTAGACTCGAAAAATTACTGATAATATAGACTAAAAACTTCTCTATTAAAACTCCTTTCTTAAAAACTTTTTGTGCAATTTTCATTATTACGGAAGTAGATTCTGACTGACAAATTGAGGTGAATTAGAGACTGGATGAATGCAGTTATTGTGGCTTGTTCTGTCCAAAAAATATTAGCAATAGCTGAAATTTGGTGCTGCAAAAGTATCCCTTTTAGTACTCCTTAGTTTGGTAATTTGTGTTGGATTCTTTCAAAGTTATGAGAGTACTGTAGTCCTGGGACTTGTGTGTCCTTGCCTGTTAAGGGGTCTCAGCCAAAATCTGTTTTCACAAGTTCTTTTTTGGGCAGCTCAGTTCCCCAAGTTGTTTCATTGTGGGTTTAAATGACACTTTAGCTGGACACAAGAGAAATGGCAAGAGAGTTTCTCATCCTGATCCTGTAGGAAGGGATCAGAAGTATTGATTTTTGGTAACAGCTAGTCTTCGTTATACTGAGTTAACTTTGTTCTCAGGCTGCACCCTCAGAAGAAATAATGTTTTGTTTTACTAGTTTAACCTTATTTTTGATGCTATTTCCCATCTGTTTGAACCAATGTTCCTACTCAAAATGGTGGTCTTGGTTCTACTCCTCTTTACTATTAGAAATCTTACTGGTATTCTCTAGGTATGAGAGACACATCAAAATGCAGCTCATCTGATGACGCATTAAATATTCAGAGAAACATGATTCATTCTTAGAGGAATTTGATGGAAGTGGGATGGGAGAGCAGCTGTCCAAAAAATTGAATGGTTCTTTTTCTGTATGCTCACAGCCTGGCAGTGAGATAGCTGATTCATAGTGACTAGTGAGAAGAGATGCTTGCTACTCTGGTGTAAACCTTGTTTAGTGTTCTTCTAGAAAAGTACTTGTATGTTTACAGTTTACCATGAAGATGCTGTGGTGTGAATTAACACACTAATCTAGATGTTTTTAGTGTATGCTCTGCTTTCATACTGAATGCAAAACTGCTAGGACAGTAGCATAGTAAATTGGGCTTATTTCACAGTAACAGTCTGGATAGGCAAAATGTCAGTCAATGAAGAGACAAAGAGCTCAACTGCAGGTTTGATTTTTCTGGAAGTCGATTTTGTGTGACTGATTCTTTATGCTTTCTTTAAAATTTAGACCATGGTGCCACCAGATGATTTTAGGTATCCTGACTTTTCAAAGCAGATCTGGACTGTGAATGAAACGTTTATTCAAAGATTGCTGACTTTCCCGTCTGGAAGACTTCCTGTAGAGATAGCTAAGTAAGTGGTATTGAGGAAAGAAGTTCTCTTTCATAATTTTACTCATGAATCGGGCATTAATGGGGCTTTCCACATACATACTAAAACTATTTTTAATTACTGATTTTATTACAATTGGAGCTTTTGCTGTGCTTTCGTTGTCATGCTTGTCAGGTAGTTTAGATCCTTTAGTCTGTGTCATCTTTGTTACAGTTTGGATGACTATACAAGACTAAATGAAATATCTAGCTGCCCATTGAAAAATAACAGTACACTGCAAGGCTTGTTTTGATTTGAGCCATCTTAAGCATTGAGTCTTGAATGGAGTTTTTATCTAGTGTTGTTTAGCCATATTAAAGTCAGAGTTCCATTCTTTGGACAGTGTAATTTATTAGGGTTTAAATACAGTTTTTAATAAGCATTTGCAAATGCTTATCTGTAAAAAGAAAACAAAATGTAACTGATTTCATATGAATAATTTCAGTGAAATTGATGGAACGTTCTCCTCAGCTGGGTGCCTGAATGGGAGCTTCTTGGCCTTGAGGTAAGTAGTCAGCCTTTTAAACAGGTATTCCTGTGAACAGAATTCATGGTGGCTACCTTCCATGGTGTCTCTTGTTTCAACTGTAACACCTTCCCAGTATTTCCTTATCTTACTGTTACTCTGGTAACTGCAGTTTAAACTTCTAGCTCCTGTACTGCCATGTGGTTTGTCAGCTGGCTGAAATGCTGCATGTCTTCTGCCAGTGTTTGGAAGTGTGTGCCATGGCTGCTACCATGTAAGCCAGCAAAACTCATTACTTCTCAGCCACGGGTTGTGTATAATTCAAGGAGAATATATTGCACAGGCTGGTTTAGATCCTCGTGTTTTTACGTGATTGTCTTGCAGTTAGAGAAGATTGTTTCAGTTGCTTCAAAGGTAATATAAGAAATAGAAGTCTGATATTGTGATCTCCTGTTTTAATTCCGTAGTAAATAGGCTAAAAGTTCAAGGTAGAAGATTCTTGAATTGCTGAGAATACAGGATTCAGTATTTTCTCTGTATTTTTGTTCTTGCTGCAGCAATGATGATCATTACAAAACCAGCACTAGATTCTCAGGGGTTGATATGAATGCTGCTAGACTACTATTTCACAAACTTATACAGCCTGATCACGCTCATATATCACAACAGGTTTGTGCTGCATATTTTCCTTGTGTTTGGGATTATCTTTCTGCGTTACATCTATCCAGAAGTACTATTGTTATGCTTGCTCTGATCCTTTTAATAACTTTACTCAATAATATATAAACTGCAAATATGTAAAACTGTTGTGTTGTGCCAGTTAGGTAACACATCAGCATGTGGTATGTGTCCATATTTTAATATTTAATATACTGACTTTTTTTCTTCCCCAAGTGTATAATAGTCTAATTTAAACTCTTGTTGATTGTTTTCTGGATTATTTTTTACCTAGATGGGCATTTTCTTTAAATTCACTGTTGTATTAGAATAAACTGAATTTTATGATATACTGTAGGTGGCAGCTAGTTTGGAAAAGAACCTTATTCCCAAATTGACCAGCTCCTTACCAGATGTTGAAGCTTTGAGGCTGTATCTCACTCTACCAGAATGCCCACTGATGAGCGATGCAAACAACTTCACAACGTTAGCTATTCCTTTTGGAACAGCTATTCTGAACCTAGAAAAAGCTCCTCTGAAAGTTCTTGGTAAGAAACTGAATTCTTTACTGTTAAAACTAAGGATCTCCAGATGAAAATCTATAGATATTCCATCAGTGAAGACATAGCCTCAGCAACACCTGCTGTGTATTTACAGTTCCTTAAATTCCCCACTGAGAAAGTTAAGGGTTAACATTGCTTGATGCATAAGAAAACACCTATTCTGTTGCTTCTGGGCAAGTTAACTGACCATCCATATGAATTAATCCGGTATTGTAATTTTTGGACTGATTCCATTTGGGAGGAATTAAACTGTGTAGTACAGTTTACTTGATATGTGTCTTTGCATTTTAAATTGAAAATTATTTGGTCAGACAGCTAACAAGCTCTAAGCAATTTACAGAAGGGTTGCAGAGCAGATGTGAAATTGTCTTTGTTTTGACTCTAGCACCTGTTCTGTTCTTCTGAGAGGTTCATGTTTTCTCACTGATCCTAAGTTGTGGTTTTCAAGTATGCAGCTGAGAACAGCTCTATTTTTTTAACTCCCTTATGCCTTCTTACTGTGACTCCTGTCACCTGAAATTCAGCTTAGAGTTGAGTTGTCAGAATATTTCTTTTTAATTGATGTATTTTTGAAAGGGTGCTTCCTTCTTCTTCAGTTTACAAGGCAAAAAAATAACTCTTTGTGTGTTTTTCATAGTTTTTGGTGAGAGTAAAGAGCTTGTATCTGTAAAGAAAAGCAAACTGATTGTTTCTTTGAAACTGAGATTTTTATTTTTTTTTTGTAATTGCTTTCCTTTCCACTGCTTTCAGGACTGTTTGCTTAACTTAAGGTTTCAGGCTTTGAGCCATCTGTTTTTATGTCAAAAGTTACTTCATGATACTGTTGTGTAGACATTAATTTAAAGAGTTGGTGTGTAACAATAGAGCATTTAAATAGAGATTTAATTATGTATACAGATTAGTGTGTTGTTTAAAAGTCTGCACTGCTCTTGCTGTGTTAAACTTTTTTTTTTTTTTGAGTCTTTGCTAACTGACAAGTATGCTTTCTAGCAAAACACGCTTTTTAGTTCAAAGGATAGTATAACAACTTGTAGTGGCAAGCACTAAGTTTGTGTGTTCACCATTTGTTGACAGAAAACTGGTGGTCTGTACTTGAACCTCCATTGTTCCTCAAGATAGTGGAACTCTACAAGGATGTCGTAGTCCATCTCTTGAAGTTGTGCAAGATTGGCATTCCCGCTTCTGAAAGAAGAATACTTACCAATTTTTTACACACGGCTTTCAGAGTTCTGGAAATACTGCATAGAGTAAGTTTATGTCAAATTTTAACCAATTACTTCTCTGTGTGTTTTTGTCAGCATCTGTGCGCTGTGTAATTGTTAAAAGAAGTTACTGAAGAATTTTAGATACTTGGACTTGCATCTACAGAGATATCTGTAGTTGTGTCATCTGGACCTATGAACCATTGGAATTCTGGATTCCAGTCTGTCATGGTTATGGAATTACCTTTTTTCTTGGGAAGACAGACTGACCCAGGCAGTTGTGTCTGTGAGTCTGTGTTGGAAAGAATTGCCTCTTAAGCTTGAAATTATAGCAGTGAGATCACAAACGGAAGATAAGAGCAAGATGTATTTTGAACAAGAAAGATCTACTGTTTTACCAAGACAAACATTATTTTCTGATTTGTTTATTCTTTTTGTTAGTATTGTAACTTAATTCATGAAAACTAATGAATTTATGGACTTTGAACAAAAATAGCCGCAATTATTTGGAGTAACCAGACTGTGCACATCACAGTGTATTATCTAATTCCTTCTGAGGTTTCCGCTCCCACTCCCAGTGGGAGTTTTACCCTCTGCAGTTTATTTTGGTCCTATGACATTTTGTGTTTATATGCTAAAAGAGCATTTTAGACACTCCTTTAAGATGCTGGTGCTGTACTGTATTTGT
The DNA here is from genome assembly GCF_000700745.2 of Antrostomus carolinensis. Lineage (NCBI taxonomy): Eukaryota > Metazoa > Chordata > Aves > Caprimulgiformes > Caprimulgidae > Antrostomus > Antrostomus carolinensis. The sequence continues at coordinate 7,079 of NW_010312469.1, forward strand.
ACAGTCTAGCAAAAGGACCAGGTGTCTGAGTTGGACTTTTGTGTGCTATACGTAACAGCCTTCCCAAGCTGTCAGAAAGAATGGAAAAGATTTCTGCTTTGGAAGTTAGAATTTGTATGCTATGGTTTGCTCAGCTTTTCTTAATTCTTTATGGAGACCATCAAATTAAGACTGAGAATAAGACTGTTTAGTAACTATCTTGTGTTAGAAGTGTAAGATATCCATTACAGATTCCCATATGGAAAGCTGCTGGTGTATAATAAATTATTGTTTTGCTGCGTTTAGAATTTCTGTCAGTGCTCAGGCTTACAGTAGCTGTAAATCTTAACAGCTGAAATTGATCTTAAAATCTTAAGGTATCATGGGTAGTTGTAGAATTGTAATGTGGCTCTCCTAAGTTCCTACTTTTTTAAAACCCAACTTTGACTAATATGTAGCTACATTGTATAAGTAGTTAAATTTGTACCTACCCTGCTGCCCAACTATTTATATTGGTATAGTCTTAATATTAGCTGGTATTGACTAAAATGAGAGGAAAACAATGGGGTGACAACTTGGGTATTTCCCGGATTTAGTATCTGGTGGTTTATGGTGGGGGTTGAGATGTTTGAGAAAAGCAGGCTTAGATTATATGGTTATAGAGACAGATTTGTGGGTCTTGCTGTTTTGACAGTTAATGGTGCTTAACAGTCCTTGGGAAAAGAAATGTGTGTTAGGGAAGTGTGGATGCTTCTGGGTTAAATTTAGTCTGTAGAGATAAGCCTTTATAGAAAGTTGGTTTTCCATGCATGTCGCTCTTTTTCTAAGCTTAATGATTTTAAATAGAAACTGTTCCTCTGGTCACAGGTAAGAAAGATAGTATTCATACTGTAATTAAGTATAGAGTTCTTGGATAGTAGTTCTTAGAACTTGTGCAAATACAGGAGCAAGTATTTATTCCACTGTATATACGAATATGTATATTCATTACTGTTCCTGTGAGGTCAAATTATGTTTCAGAGTGGCAGCACTGTATTGTGTGATGCTGTATGCTTAGTTAATCTTATTTTTCTTTGCATGTTTGGGATTCTGAATAATCCTTGTATCTATGTCTTTAGCATTGTTTTTGCATCCTCATAGGCACTGTTGCTTTTCTATAATTTTTTAGTAGTTGGGTATCTGTGGCTGACATATCAAATGCTTGAAAAACATGGAAAATGTCCTTTTGAAAACTGTTATACAAAGTGCTAATAAAAAATGAATTGCACTTCTTTAGGTAAATGAAAGAGGACAAATTATACAGTATGACAGATTTTACATTCATGAGATACAAGATTTGATAGATATCAGAAATGACTATGTCAGCTGGGTCCAGCAGCAGGTATTTGGAATGGTAAGTTGTGTTGGTTTTTATTTGATTTTTTTTGTGTGTGTGGTTTCTCCCCCTTCTCCCTCTGTTTTGTTTTGCTTTTGTCCCTTTAGAAGCCTGTAGATTCACTAAATATGGGCACTTTCTTTTCATATAAATATCTTCACAGATCTGATGCTGAACAGACTCATGTCAGGTACTAACTAAGGAAGAATTGTTAAATAGATGTGCTTCTTGTACGGTATCATTCTTAGAAGTGATACTGTTCAACATTTTAATCTATTAATTAAAAAGTGATTTAGAATGCTGTCACTTGAGACTTGCCATGTCAAAAAAGTTGGGAAATGAAAACATCCAAAATAACCTGAATTGCTATGTAAGATAGGGCCAGTCAATGAGAAAGCTGAATTTGTCTTGAAAAAGTAAGCCTAGAAGCGTAAGAGGGAGTTACAGGGGACAGATAGCTAATATAGTTTTCTACTACAAGTACAGCAACAGGAGCTGAGATAATTCATTCCTTGATCTGTAAATAGAAGATTGGTAAGTGGGAGTAAATTAATGATTGTGAAGAGAAGTTACTGAGTTGGACAGGATTTTGCTACACAGTTCTTTAACTTATACTTTGAAAGAGTATTAAGTTATTACACATTCTCTAGTCACCTAAATTTATTTTTTTTGCAGCAGTGGCTGGAAGGTCATGAACATAGGAGACCTAGTTTTGCTATATTTTATTAATACAAAACAAGTGCTGCTGCATACCGAAGAATTAAAATTGCAGTATAAAATAACAACAACACAGAGATTGGGGAGTGTAAAGAAATAATGAGTCAGTATTGTCAGTCATGACAGACATTTGTTTCAGCCAAGCTTGTCTGAAAAAAATAACTGCTATGTGATGTAGGCTGGTGTTGGCAGCTAAGAGGGGTGGTATACTAAAAGAGACGTAGAAGCTAGGGATAAGCATTGCAGGGCCTTGGAATTAGAGAGGTTGTATATTTGGAACAGAGAAGGATATGTCAGTGACAGGTATAGAAGTGGTGGAATTTAAGATTGACCTTTGCAACTATGCTTTAGGTGGATGTAAACAAACCCAAATTGCATATGTTGTAATCAGAGAAGGAAATACTGAATGTGGCAAAGTGAGAGCTGGAAAATTGCTTTATAATTAAAGTCTTAAGCTCCATTTGTTAATTAAATCGAAAGATTGAGCAGTAGCTTGACATTACTGAAAAAATACTAGATACTGAATTTCCCTTTAATCATTGTATTTTGTTATGCATTTGTGCAGTTTCTAGTTCAGCAGAAAAAGTTATTTTGAATTAGTGTAGGACTGAAAGAAATTCTGTGACCTTAGTCAGATCTCCTTCGTAAATGGTTTTCCTTTGTAGATGGCCTTTTCTTGTCTTCGTATCCACTAGTGTTCCTGTGTTCTTGCTTTTAAAATTATTCAAAATTGTACTCGCCTATTGAACCAGTAAAATGGAATAAAAATTTATCTTGCTAGTTATTGTCATAACTTGAGGCAAACCCATTTGCTCAATTCCTTAATTAAAATGTGGAAGGGAAAATATAGAAGAAAAGAGAATCTCTGAAGTATTTGGAGTATTCTAGGAGAGAGAAACTCGGAAGAAAATTTTTCTTTCAACAACAGAAAAATGAGTGGGGAAAAAACTGAAGGTACTAAATAATGAACTATTGATTTGAAAATGTGTTTTTAAGATATGGCTTAAAGGAATTGAGAAATCTTTTGAATTAGGAATAAATAATGGTAGATAAAGTAGGAGTACAAAATTGCGTAAATCCATCTGTGATTAACGCAATACTCAAATCTGATGTTTCTTGTAGCAATTAGGAATACAGACAGAAAGCAAAGGGTTCTCACCATCACTTTCTGTGAGCCATGGGTGTCTACATATTAGACTTGTGACTCTCATATATATATATA
>NW_010312470.1:0-945 GCF_000700745.2 Antrostomus carolinensis
CTGTCCCTTCCCAGCTCTATTTTTGCAGCACCAGGCAGGGCGTCTCCAACATCCAAGAGCAAAAAGAACTATGTTAACCACCTCATCTCCATCCTGAGATGTTTTTTGGCTGGGGAGAAGGTGGAGGAAGGTGGCTGAGACCTGCCCAGCTCGTTACACGTCCGAGGGGACACACACTCACAGCTGCCAGTTTGTCAAAGCGGGCGAAGAGCTCGTTGAGGAGCTTCACCAGCTCCTGGGCGCTGCAGGAGGAGGAGAGTTGGGTGAAGCCCACGATGTCGGCGAAGAGGATGCTGTGGGGAGCAATGGTGAGGGGTTCAGACCCACTCTGTCCTCCCTCAACCCTGGTGTCACCCTTCCTTTGTCACCTGAGCACCCTCACCAGAGGAAAGGCTGTTTTGGGACGTGGTGAAATGAATGCAAACTATGGCTGGAGCAAAAAGAGGCTCCAAGTGTTGGTCTGGTTGGTGGCCATTTCTTGTCACCCTTTGCTTTAGCTCCAAACCACCCCAGTCCCTCCCTCCTCCCTCCATTCTGTGACTCTGTGATTCTTTTCCAACCAGAACCATAAAATATACACATTTTTCAAAAAAAATTGGATTTTTTTTCCCCATGGGGATGTCACAGGGTCACAGAGTGAAGGGAATGGTCCTACCTGACGTTCTCATGGCGGTACATGTACATGGTGTTGAACTGTTGCATCTCCTTCTGGCTCGGGTCCTTCTTCATGTCCTTCAACATCTCATCAGCCACGTGCTTGGGCAGGATGGAGAGCATCAACCGCTCCTGGGGGACAGGGCAGGGGAGGGAGATCAGCATGACTTGAAGCTGAGCCCATGCCAAGCACAGCATGGTCTACATCCATGGTCTACATCCATGGTCTAAACGCCTGGTGCAAGTGAATCACAGAATCACAGAGTGGATTGGGTTGGAAGGGACCTTCAA
>NW_010312471.1:0-40100 GCF_000700745.2 Antrostomus carolinensis
TTTCCTTTTTTCCCCAACATACCTGTAGAATTTACCTGGGATTGATTAAAAGCATTGTATTATTTCCAAGATCTTTTTACATTGTTGTATGTCCCATGTAGTAAATACATCAGACATTCATATAGGTTTGTTAACATAATATGAAGTTAGTCCAAGAGTGTTGGCTATACCCCTTGTACAATGTTCCCATTTGATCCTGAGCAAATCACTCAACGTTTTTTTTTGTATGGGAGCACTAAGAGCAGGGTTTAGTTGCAAAGATAAGTAGTACCTAATCCAGATACCTCCAAAGGAGACCTGGAGCATATCAGGAGGGAATACGGAGCTCTGGGGGTGAGGATGTGAGCTGTGTGGATGGTTTCTCCCTGATTCTGCTGTTGAAGGGAAAAGGTGTAGGGAGGAGCAGACTGGTCCCATGGCTCACTGTGTGGCTTCACTACTGTTGTTGTTGACAGAGATTTGACTTCTAGGATTGTGGGACCCTTTTTAAGTATCAAGGACCAATGGGGAGAGGTGGGATCCACCTAACAAAGTGGAGCAAAAGCATCTTTCCCAAGAGGCTGGCACCTGCTGAGGGAGCTTTTGATTAGGAATGATGAAAGAGGGAGCTTACTAGAGTGGAAGAAGTGATTATTGCCCTCTGCTCAGCACACATCAGACTGTATTTAGAATATGTGGTCCAGTGTGCTCCCACCACCACTTCCTGCCCAGTACCGGAGACAAGTATTTTGTTTCATGATTTGGGCTCAAGAGAGTGCAGGGGAAGCCACCAAGGTGGCCAGGCTCTAAGAGGAAAGGCTTTGGGACTGGGGCTTGTTCAGGCTGGAGAACAGGTGTCTTGGGCCCCCAGCAGTAGCCCCTAGTGCCTCTGGGGAGGGGACTCAAGCGGTGGAGCTAGGCTCTTTGTAGCATTGGGAGATGACAAAAAACCAATGTGCATAAATTGAAAGAGAAGAGGTTCAGACTGGATCTAAGGAAAGACATGTTCACCCTGAAGACAATCAGGGTTGCCCAGAGAGGTGCCATTTCCATCCATGGTAGTTTTCAAGCCACAATTGGATAAAGCCCTGAGCAACCTAGCCTGATGACAGAGCTGACCCTGCTCTGAGCTGGAGGACAGATCAAAGAAGTTCTTCCATCCTGAATTGTCCCTTGATTGTATGTCCCTGTCTTGAGGCAACTCAATTTTGCAATGCCAGAACTATCATCCGGCTCATTTTATGTGAGGCTAGATGGACACGTGGTCCTGAATTGCAGATGGTGGTAAGTATTCATGACAGAAAATAAAGTCAGTTTTGTCTATGCCAATAAAATATAAAAATTGTATTTTACACTTCTATATAAAATTTTATTTATTTTTTTTTTCCAGATCCCGGCCTTATGAATGTTGGTTTACTTCCATTTTCCAAACTAACGTAGTATCTTTGGACTTCACTGTTTCTAAAGTTGTTAGTGTGCAGTCTTCGTGCAGATATTGCAAAATAAATGTGTATTTATGAACTGGTCACAGTGACTAATGTAGTAGAAAGTCCTTGAGGAAATGAATAATTCCGCAACAGGATTTTAATCATGTAAAGTGAAGAAGGCATAAGATTACATATGTAATAAGGGAAATAAAACCTAGAGGTGGAGATCTGCTCATTAAGTGAGCATACTCTGTCCCATGAGTTGATTTGAGTCCTGTGAAAGAAATAGCAGGTAAACATGTAATTAAAACTGAATGTCCATGCATATTGCATATATGTAATGACTACACACAAAGCAGCGGGGACTGAAAATTGAATTGAAAAATTCTACTATGGTATTTCCTACCTTTTGTATGCTTCACTTCCAACCTTAATATTTCCTGGTGTAAAAGCTTTCTTTTTTCCTCATTTCCTATATTTTAATGAAGTCTTCAGTCAACAAATGTATCATGTCAACTGCTCAAAAGTGAAGCAAAATAGAACTCTCAGATAAATTTCACCTATGTGTTAAAATTGTTTGGATGGAATTAAAGTTTGTACAAAATTATTGATCTGACACATACATAGTTGTATTGTGTCGAATATTCATCAACACAGTCACTACATCAGAACAAGCAGGTTGCAAAATGCTAGACGTTGTCAACTTTTCTTATACTGAAACTTCTGTCCTTGGTGGCCCCTTTCAGGTTGCAGTACGGTACAATGCACTCTAACTACAGTGCAGCTGTAGCCACTGGCACTGTGAGGTTTCAATGCACTGAAAGACTTTATTTTGCACATAGTGTGAAGTTTGATAGAAGAGTATATACATTTCTCTGGGAGCAAAAAAAAAAAAAGGTTTATATATGAAATTGTAAATCACCAGTATTTTCTTTAAATTTTAATGAAATCCAGTATGGTACACTGTGCATAAAGCACTTCAAACCATTTCTTTGTACTTGTGAAAAAGTATAAATAAATAGGTCTTTACTCTGTCTCTGTATTTTAGTTATGTAATAAAGTTTTCATAGGTAAAAATTTATACAGGAAAATAAACTTATTTGGAATATGATGGCAGAGCCTTGAAACATAGCTTTACAAGTCAGACCAGAGAGGGACTGTTTATGTGTAAGCTGAGTAGAAAAACCGTACAAATGAATTATTGCTGATAAGCAAATGGCTCAGCTTGTGGAAAGGTAAAAGCAGAATTGTTCTCACTGAAAAGTACCGTAGGAATATTTGCAAGCAAACAACATGTGCTTTAAGCCTTTGCTAGAGTAGATAATGACCCTGTAGTGACAATGAATCTCCTGATAAGACAGGCTTAAACAGTTGAGCATGTCCTAGTTTATATTAGAAATGGGTTCAAGGCACTATCACTTTGAACCTGTGACTCATTCCCAATGAAAACATTTCAAACTGTTGTATATAGTCCTTGCCATTGGTCACCTGTGTTTTTACTACTGGTCAAAATGTCATTGCCCTTTAGACATTGTCCAGGTTGAGCTAGTCAGAACCAGAAAGGATTCAGAAGGAAAATAAATGCACGAAGCTGCTTACAGTTCACAGGCTTTGAAACTGATCTGTCCTTTTCCCAGGCTTCATGAAATTTAGTATTTGTTTCATTTAAAGTAAATTTTTAGGCAAAGGAGAAGTATCATACAGGGTGGTATCTAGTATGTGATTTTTTTTTTTAATTTTGATTTAAATATTGATAAAAAGCAGTTGCAAAATGCTGCGAAAGACTAAATATATTCTACCTTTTAAAGTTTCTATATACCATTTAAATGCAGAGGGTCTATTCCTATGTAACTGTAATGATGACATGACTGACCTACTAGATGAGGGGAGAGCAATGGATATTGCCTGCCTGGACTTTAGGAAGGCTTTGGATGCTGTCTTCCGTAAGATCCTCACAGAGAAGCTGATGAAGCGTAGGCTGGATGAGCAGAAAAGGAGGTGGGCTAAGAACTGGCTGAATGTCCGGGACCAGAGAGTGATGATCAGTGTCACAGAGTCTAATTGAAGGCCAGTAACTAGCAGTGTACCCCAGGGGTCAAAACTGGGTCTGATCCTGTTCAACATCTTAAAAGCATCTATGGTTTCAAAGTCTGATGGTCACACCACAGGAGTTACTTTCAGACACAAACACTGTCAGCTCTCTTCTTATTGCAAAGCACAGCATAGTGTGCCTTGGGCTTTAGTTGTCCTCAGAGCCACCTTAGAAACTCAACAATCCAAGGCTTTGAGTAAGTGTTGGGTGAAAGTACCTACATTCCTGGTGGAGACATGGGCTGCTGTGCCCCATGCTATGCCCAGCACTGCAGCTGGTGTCAGGCAGAGTCAGACCCAGGCAGTCATGGGAGGAGGCTGGCACAGGAGAAGTTAAATCTGTATTTTCGTATTGCTGTCTCTTTAAAAAGCATAACATTTCCTTTGAATTTCATACAAGGTTTTGCTCATCCTTTGGAGGAGACGATGTTTTTCATTAACATGTTGATAATTACCATCATAACTCCCATGGTTCTCTAGCAGAATATTGCACCCTTTGCACCCATCAAATGCTTCCCTTATGGCAGAGAACTCCAACATGGTGATATAAAAAAATAGCCAAGAGATGCTTCACTGTGAAAAATAGTGCCCAAATTCATTGCCAGACTCAGAAAATGAAAAAATAAAAGATTTGTTTCTCTGTTTCTTTAGGAAGCAATAATAAAAAGACAATGCATCTATATCCCAACAAAGAAAAGGTTTATCCCTTTCTGAATGTTTAACATCAAGTGAAGTATGAAGGAAATTCGGCCATGTCTGTAATAAAAAAAAATAATAATAATAAAAAAAAAAATCTAGCTTTGTTTGTTTTTAAGTGTGGTAAGGAGAAACATATTTAGAAACCAGCCACAAGCAGTAAAATTGATTTCTGGTTTATCTGGTGTAGCTCTGAGTCTCTCACTGAGCTGGGAAATAATTGATTGCTTGAAGCCTTGTAGCAGTAGTTAAAAATTGATAAATGCTAAAGTTGGCACAGTGTTTTATAGGTTCTCAAGAATTGTGGAGCCTCCATATTTCTTTTTCATCACTAGCTCTAGATCATGAGGTGAAATTTAAAACATGCTTCATCTTAGTCTTAGTAAATTATATTCAGCTACTCTGAGACTTTTTGCTGTGGGAGACAAAGCAAAATCTCTAGTTATATAGTACTGATAAGTAATGTATGAAGTGAGCTTTTTGCTGGTCACCATATTGGTTTAGATCAGATTATTAGATTACATTCAAAATCAACAAAAGATCTGTGTCTGTAATCATAGTTTGTTAAATCAATGTCTAGAAAAATGATTGGTATTGAAAACGAAGATGTCATGCCATGAAATGAACTGCTGTAACAAATTGTTTAATCCGGTCCTATTTAGCAAAGAAATGCTGAAAGATTTCATTAGCACAAGTTTTCCTCTATTAGTGCAGGAAATTGGCTTTTTATATCAGCTGACTGCTGACTTTTGTACTGAGGTAAACTTTAACATTTTTATTAAAATACAGGGAGCCAGATCTTCTCTCACTCCCTTCCAGATGCATTACATACTGTCAGCAAGAGAAGGAGCTCCAAAAATTGCTCAGATGGTCATTTTGGATCAATATCTAAACTTTCTTAATAATATACAGGATGTCATGTTGTGAAGAAAGAGAGAGATTAAATTCTTTAATTTTACATACTTACAGATCTCCTGCACTGAATATAACTTAGAATAGATACTCAGATTAAACTAGTACTTATGGGATCCTTGACACAGCCCCAAGCTCTAACAGTGAGATGGTTTATACAGAAAATCTAGCTACTAAATGACTTATCTATAGTAATTCTTGTCATCTTGAGTAGTCCACATAAGAAATCTAGGATGCAACACAACTGTGTACAATATAGTTAACTGAAAACGAAATCTGTGAGCTGAATACGAAATCTTATGTGAACAGTGACTAAACTGAACCCCTAAAATTAATTGTAAAATTTACTTTTCCTTCATTTGTACAGAATCAGACTCAAACTACATGAAAAATAAATCACAATTAACAGTTTGTTTTAAAATTGTTAGCTATATACACCTTACTACAAATTATCACAGCATAATGATGTTTTTCCATGTCAGATTAGTAAATACTTACTTTAGTTTCATAGCTATGCTTCACTGAAATTGAAAAGCCGTAAGTGAGAGACCAATACTGAGGAAAATTTCACTACTAGTTCCTTACCTGAATAGAAAATACAGCAGGCAATACAACTCAGACTCTGCCTATTGCATTTTCTTCTTATATTTAGAGGTAGGGCCCAAATTATTTACTTGCTGACTGTTTTGCTTAGCAAACAAAAACATTTTAAGTTGTTTCTGTTAAACTCAGTGAGTCAGTACTTATCTTCAACATTGCTGGCAACATCTGTGATCAAACTGCAGTTTCTACTTGCAGATCGGTGAGACAGGTGATTAGCATCAAAATAGCTTGTTTATTCATAAAAATCCTGCTTTTTAAGGCCATGGGCTTATGCTGATCTCCAAGTCAGAGCATCTCCTGCATGTCACAGGCTATAATGTTTCACATTGCAATGCTTGTAGCAAACCCAATTGCCTTGCAGTATATTGGTATTTTTCTTGTCATTATTATTGGTTTAGAACACAGGCAGAATATCAGTTAATGCGATGAAGACTTAAAATATAATTACAATAATGATGAAAGTAAATCCTTCTCCGTTTGCTCCCTTTCTTTTTCTAGTTTTGGGCTGGTTTGTTTATTGCCCCAAGAAAGAGGATAGAGAGGGAAAGAAATACAGGTAAACACAACCTTATTCTGAAGGAGCTTCTTCTCACTGAATCACAAGGCACCGAATAAACACTAATTAAAACGTCCCTGGGGGAACTTTAAAAAAAAAAAAAAATCAGGTCCTCCTTCCCTCTTTTCACCTCCAAAACCTACTACAAAGTCATATGGAGCTCTATCAGAGCTGAGGAGGTCTCAGCTTTCTCCTTTACCTGTGCACACACAAACATTTTTAACCCAATTAACTTCAGTACTCCAGTTCTAGTGGTGCTGGCAAAATCGATACTAAACACACAACTATGTAGCTTAAAGGGCTATGTTCTCCACATGCAAATAAGTGCATGTGTGTGCTTTTCATCAGTTTGAGCTAAACTTTAAGGTATGGTGATGGATTGCCACCAGGAATTTCTTACTGTGGACCATGAATGTTGCCTTTAAAAATACATGATTTTACATGTATTAATTAAATTAAATACATTAGTGGAATTCTTTCCAAAAGGCCTGAGATTTCTGCTTGGCCCAAACAGCTAGAGTTTGGATGCTATGAGATAAAATATAAGTAACCTTGTTGGTCTTTGCTTACCCTAATAAAATGTTTCTTTGGAGAGTTTTTAAAGAAAAACTTCTTTAAACAAGAGAAGCTTGAATTATCAGATATCTAATGGCTTTTACCCAAATAATTAATTTTGTATGGATAATGAATTTGCTTTAGTAAGGGGTGGTTCAAATTGAACAATAAGGTTCCAGTGGATCCCAGATGGAGCTTTGAAGCATATATTTATCATTAGCCTCATTCTGTGCCCTTTGCACCTAGTAAGAGCAGAACTTTTTCTAAACGCTCGAATTTCATTACTTCCTATCAGTCTTCTGATTTCCTGCTTTCATCTTTCTGCAGCTTTTTGGGCTTCAGTGGATACCTAGATTCATGGCTGGGACACACTCAGATGTGAATGCTGTGCTCAAAAATATATACCTCCACAAAAAGCAAAACTGTGCTGAGATACACTGCAAATAATCCCAAGTAATTCATCTTCCTAATGATATATACCATTAAAAGTAGACAACTAATAGTGTAGGATGCAAAACAAGCAATCAAACAAAGAATATTTCTTGCTGTAGCAATCTCTTGCAGGTTAATGAGCAGTTTGTAGAAAAAAATCCTCTGTTTTTTTTTTTTTTTAAGGAAGCTAGATTTTCAAATAGTTAAGTTTGTAACTACCTTATCAAAAAACCCTGCTGAAAGATGAGCATAGAATCATCAGTTCCTACTCAAAGCTCTGAAGTAAGTCTTTATCTAAAAAGAAACATGATGAATCATCACATTTGCACAGTTCTTTTCTTTAAATATTTTCAATTTCTACACAATTCTGATCACTTTGTTGCAAAAAGAATATATTGTCATTATATGACTTAAAGTATTGTCATATAATATGACAGCATCTTTCATTATGGAATCTAATTTCATTCTTTTGAATTTAAATTACTTTTCCTTACTCATTACATGTCTTTTCTGTAACTTTCATTACAGACATTTTTCTTCTGATAATTCACAAGCATCCATAACTTCTGATAACTTTGTCTCCAAGGACAGCAAGATAAATAGAGTATCCTTGAACAGTTCTAATCTTCTTGGTCTTGAAAATGCAACCACATATTATGACGGATGTTTAGCAGCACACAAACAGAAAAAAAACCCAAAACAAAACAGATTAATTGCTCTTTAAAAATATCTAGCATTAGAAATGAAGATAACCCCAAACAGTGAGCTAAAATCATCATGTAGCTGTCAAAACATGTTTCCAGACAATATTTAAAACTTGATTTGGGTTTATCATGTTATCATGTTATGATATAAGACTCCATAAACCAGAATCTTACAAAAATCTTAAAAAAAAAAATCTTTATGTTTTATCAGAAAAAGGGTAAAAAAAAAAAATCTAAAAAAGGGAGATTGGAGCATATGCAGATGTCTACGAATTGCAAGTTACAAGTTACAAATTAGAGAACTTGCAAGTTAGAAACTTACGCGAATTAGCAAAGTGATGAATTAGTGAATTTACATGTTAAGACTAGTCTGTACAAAAGGGATTCAGCCCTTGTTTGATGTGTTTGTTTTCTTTCTAATGAGCTCATAAAATAAAGTTTAGTTTACAGAGTCTGTTGTCCTGTAAATTTGAGAGATCCAAACATATCGTGATGCATCCTAATAGACTAAGTGATGAAGCACAGAATACATAAATGGTCAGTGAAGTGGATTGAAAACTGCCTGAACTGGCAGGCTCAGGACTGTGATTAGTGGCATGAAGTCCAGCTGGATGCCAGTAAATAGTGATGTACCCCAGGGATTACATTCAGACTAGTGCTGTTGAACATCTTCATAAAAGCCTTGATGATAGGGCAGAGCACACCCTCAACAAGTTTGCAGATAATACAAAATTTGGAGGAGTGGCTGATACACCAGATGGTTGCACTACCTTTCAGAGGGACCTCAACAGGCTGGAGAAATGGTCCAATGGGAACCTCATGAAGTGAAATAAAGGGAAATAAAAAGTCCTGCGCCTGGGGAGGAATAATCCCATGTACCTGGACAGGCTGAGGACCAACTGGCTGGAAAGTAGCTTTGCAGAAAAAGACATAGGGGTTCTGGTGGACACCAGGTTGAACAGAAGCCAGAAATATACTTTTGGGGCAAAGGAGCCGAACAGCCTGCTGGGCTGCATTGGGCAGATCACTGCCAGTGAGTCGAGGGAGGTGATACTTCACCTCTACTCAGCATTTGAGTGTAATGCTATAGTTGGCAATAAGGAGATATTCTGTACGAAGTATGTCTATGGGGAGATTTGCCTCTGCTCTGAGCTGGGCAAATACATGCCAGCAACATTAGATGTATAATCACTTTGGTGTGGTATTGGGCCTGTGCTGATAACTCTGACTGCAAGGCCAGGTCTATCAGGACAGCCACAGCCATGTGGTAGTATGATTATACAGCTTCTGTAGCTGGTGCTTATCTAGCATCTCAGGTTATAGCAGGACCCTCCTTGGTATGCTGGCACCTATCTCTAGAGATGTTCTCTCCAAGGCTCAGGGCTGTTCACAGAAGTGACTTAAGCACCCTCTTGGCTCATCCTATGTAGCTGAGCTGCTTTAGGTGGAAGTACAGTCACATTGAGAGGTTCTTGAAACTCCTAATTGCCAACATAAGGTGCCTAGAATAACTACAGATATTGATTTCATTTCCTTGGTTAGGTGCCACGGGCTGGGAGATTGAATCTGCCAGTATTCAGCAAAACACCTAAAGGCCTGAGTGGCTTTTAGAAATAATTTAAAGGACTGTAAATTAGTTAGGGTCTTCAACAGTTTAAAGCTGGTCCAAAGATATTGGAAAAGCAAAACTACTTTCACAAAATTGCATGAAATATAGTTGAGAAATCTGAATAAAGCAAGCTTTCTCCTCAAGGCACTATCTGCTTTTAAAAATTAAGAACCTGGGTCCAGGACAATGACATAGAGGTGTCTCAATTTTTTGCAAAATTTTAGTACAAGTTAAGTTTCTAACTAGGATTTATGACTTTGTGTATCTGGACCCCAATTCACATTTCTGTGAGCAGATCTCTAGAGGTTATAGGGCTTGCAGACTGGACCCATCTCTATAATGTTTAGTGATTAAAAAGTCAGATTTAGAAATGAGAAACTGTAAGTAAATATAAATGCTTCACAAAAAACCCACGTCAATTTCTTTTTATGGGCTGTTAGATTTTTCTTTGGATTCAACATTTTTATTGCTGCTGAAAGGTTTTAGTGCTGAAAAATGAAATATAGATGTAATCCTAAAACATTGGTGTTTGGGAGAATGGCCACATTGGTAATTACCCATAAGCCCTCACAATACAGCAAGGAATGTTTCTATGATTTATTTCTATTGCTTAGAAAAATCTAGAAAGGCTGTACAATATAGCATGCCCTGATATTAGCTTTACCTCAGCAACCTTACTGAAGCTTAACTTAATGAAGTAATAAATTCAGAAATGTGTTTCTGCATGCATTTGTTTCATAGATTTATTATAGATAAATCCACTTATAAAATGCATTGGGATGAAAAGTCGACACTGCAGAAACTTCCTAAATACTGATGCATGTATTACAGTCTCCATTACCAATCATATATAGAAGGTAGGACATTTACTTTAATGATGATGAACAGAGGCTAAACACAGACTGACTGCTGTACAATATGTCAGTATGGTTAAGTGTAATTCTCAATAGCTGTTAAAAGGAAAAGGATATTGCTCTTATATAACAGATAAATAATTTCATATTTGTGCAACGTATTTGCTCTTGTTCCTATTTAACTTATATGGAAGCTATAGACTTAAAAGCAGTTAGGCAAATCTACTTACAAGAATATATGAATAGACTAGATCCTTATGAGCCTGCTACAGTCCTTACCAGATTGAATCGAAATATTTTCATTTACTTGAGGAACTGCATCAGCCCTTTGTAGGCAAAGAGTTTAGGGTAAAATTGTGACTTCCTTAAAAAGAATAACTATTTTTCCACTAGCATTTCTGGAACCCCACACTGGTAAAGTTTAGGCAAACTGGGCACATAACATATCAAAACGTATTTTTAAGCATGGGTATGCTTATAAGAAGAGCATTTTTCAAAGTTTGTAATCTTCAGCCTTGAAGTTAACAAAATCAGTAAACATTTAATAATAATAATGTCTGTGAGAAAACTGCTAGTGAAATCACCACAATACCCAGCAAAATTTTATTTGTCACCATAAGGAGTTCATCACTGTAAGAGGAAATCAAACACAAGGTCTGTCAAATCAATTTTAACTCAGTATCACTTGGACTTGCATTAAGAGTTAAAGGTAATTCAGAAATGGCTTTTGCAATGTTTCAGAACCTCTCCTTCCCTTCTCCCACCTTTTGTTTTTTTTAAGAAGCTGTTTCAGGTGTTCTGGAATGCCTCTATACATGGTACTTCAGCGCTTGTCATTTGAAAGACTTCTCTCATGGATGACAATAAGAAAGAAAATATTTAATATTGATTCAGGTAAACCTTATTATTTAGCTATCTGAGCCACAGATATATTTCTTAAAAATTTATTCATAAAGTCCCTATAGTATTCCTTTTTAAACCAGTTTTCCAGAAAAATATATGCCCCATGATGTATGGTGGGCTTCAGAGCATTTGGGGAGGCTGGTTGCTGGAGTAGGGTGAGCCTCTCATGAAGAGCCTGGCCTTAATAGGAACCCAAACTGTAAGAAGACTGTCTTCTCTGGAGACATAAGGATTGAACAAATGAATGTAAGAATCCATGTTAACTCACTTGAAAAGTTTTATATTTATCTGAGGTAAAAATGAAATATTTTCCACCCAATTGAAATAAAGTTTTGACAATTTTATTGGATTGCACTGAAAGCAATATGTTTCTGTAAAACATAATTTAGTAAAATCTGTATTTTCAGAAGAAAAGTATTTTATCAAGAAAACTTTCCATTAGTTCTCTCCATTATAAACATACTGCCTGCACCTCATGGTTGCCCATTGCTTATGATGCTAAGCACAAAAAGAAAGTATAGACAGTTTCAGCTGAATTTGTTCTATAGCCCAGTGGATCTCATTTCTGATTTTCTTTCTAAGTAACACCAGAAATTACAATGAGATATTCATCTGTGAATTCATACAGGTTGGAGAAACTTGTAACCATCTACTTGCCTTATATAAACACACTTTTTGAAATCTCCTGTAACAGCAGATATTTCTGTGCATATGTTTGAGCAGGTACATATGATTTTAACGTGCCCATGGACCTTTGAGCTGTACTTTCCACAGACCTGTACATGCATATTAATCTTAGAAGGTGTAACTGTACATGAATAGTAACCTCTACCAAGGCCTGCTATGAAGGTGCACAAGATAATACCTTCAAAACATGACTGTAAATGATAGGTGACAGCTGCAAGATGGTTTGTCTGTATCAGCCCCATTTCTCCTTCATGTCTCCATGTAAAGATGAAGTTATGTATGGCCTCTGATGTTCTAAATATGAAATTATGCACACATTTATACTGAAGAAGAACATTTGACAACAGCTTCATTTTCAACAGTGTGCTGCAGATTTCCGTGTACTCCATTGAATCTGGTAGGGAAGGCTGCAAGAATATATTCTTGTACTATTGCATTTAAACAGACTAGCAAAAATAAGAGGAAGTTAGGATTATGCAACTGGAATTATTTGCATGGTAACTACCATAAAGTTGTGATTACATCCTGTAACTTCTTAGTAAATAAATTATTTTTTGAAAAAGACAAGATGTTTCCATAGGGTGACTCCTTTCTTCATCTCACAGGCAATATGCAGCCTTCAAAGAAACTACTGAATGTTTTATCCATTTGAAAACAATGTGATACACAAATGCCCTTTTGAAAATTCTGTCCTGTTGTTCTTTGCAAGTGCACATATGCATGTAAATGAGAACAGAGTTTGGCCTCGAAGTTACAGACACAGTCTACACTGTTATCCAGCATTTTCTAAGAACATCTGCAGCGTATCCTGGGATTCTCTTCTGTGACTGAAAGCAAACTCTATGCTTTTGGGATCTGAATATAGTCATTCAAAGCCTCTTCAGTACAGAGAACAACTGCATATTATTTAGTCTGTAAGACTCCATTAAATGACAAAACTCAAAGTGCTTTTCACTGAGGAAGGAAGTGTCTTACATTACAAGTCCCAAGGAACCAGCTATAGATTTACACAGTTAGCATATGGAGGCTTATACAATAGCATCTAACTGAAGATTATATTTTTGAACCATATTTAATGGTTATTGGATTAAGTTCCATTCACATACATATCCCTTATTAAAAATATGTAATGATAGTAATAATCTAAGGAAAAGAAGGCAAACCTATTTTAGTACATTTATGTTACACAGATGTGTGTATGTATGTTTTCAATCTAACTGTGGTACACAAATACTCTCAGAACATGTGATCTAATCTTGACCTCTTTATAACTTATTCTAATTAGCAAATTGAGATCTAAATATGCAAATAGTTATGCTGTCTGGCACTGCATGTTTTGGTGAAATTTGGTTCAAGCTGAAATGAAGAAAATAACTTATTGCATAGCTTTCATATTTGGGGCTTGGGATTTCATCTTTCTGATAATGAACCCCTGCTCACAACCTGCAGCTACCATAGCTATAATTTTGGTTTCATTCTGTTTAAGTTCCCTTATCAGATTTATTTGCCCTTGTGTTTGCGGTTATTCCCACCTTGGAGATGTTTTGTAAATACTAGATCAGCAGGACACACCGGTTTGTATTGGGTAAAGAAATGGGCTTGCTATTTTTGGTAGAATTACTCAAAAATTCTCATAACTAACAAGGAGCTCTACTGTTCAATGTCTGATGGACCAGAAAAGCTGCCTGGATCATGGTGGGAGAACCAGTGTATTTTTAATAAATTTGGTAATTGATAGAAATTATAATGCAGCATGTTGTGCACTGTATAGGAAGAAGGCTTTTGTATCATCACCTGATGATTACAGAGGTGATTACCCGTGCTTGACAAAGTCCAACAGTAGTTCTTAGTGAGAAATTCAGTTAATACCACCCCTCAGGCCAGGGTACAGCCTTGTAAAGTGGCTCAGCCCCGAACTCTGCTCCTTTGACCTCCTGCTTCTGCCAGCAAGCCTGCCCTCATCTCATTCATCCCCACAGAGCTCTTCACACTGCTGATTCAGACTCTCTATTTTACTCTTTTCTGAATTGTGGTCCTGATACAAAAATCATAGTAGTGGAGTTTTGCTTCCATAGGGGTGCTTTGCATGCACTGAAGTGCCTGGTTTGTGGTCGCATTATTCATACGGTTGCTTCATATTTCTAACAAGCTATTATCCTTTCTTATTATAACCCCTATCACATGTTATGTGCTTGCCCACAGATATCCCTATTCTTGAACCAGTAAGCAGAATAGCTAATCTTAAATATTTTCTTCAAAATTGAGAACCCTTTGATTTTTCAGTGTCATTTAAACTACTGTGACAGTCAGCACAATAGACTAGCATATGTTCATTGGTTTAAATGTTTGACACAATTGTGTATTAATTGGCTCCGATATAGAAAACTGAGGTGCTAAGTAGCATACTCTCAGGTTAAAAGAGGTGCAAAAGGCACGCAGGAAGACTTCAGATCCACTATTTAACTCTGTTCTTGTTTAAAGCTTAGCAACAGAGACAGTAGCATTTTGACTTATATATGTAGTGCAGCTGGTGTTTACAAGTGTTGAAGCAATTAAGACTAAAGACTATTAAAATATAGAACCATACCTGGCTGTAGAGTATCAGGAATGTAACTTAACTTTGTTATTGGTATTTTGGACTCTTTATGGGGAAGTATTATTAATGTCTTTCCATGTTTTTTTCTAAGGATAAATTGACACGGACCTCAGACACGTATTCAGCTTCAGTATTTCATTTTCAATATCATGTGTGCAGGATGTAAGGGGACATTTCCATCTGCACTGTTACTTTCTCTGGCATGGCTGCAGAAGAGTGCCTGAGAATGCTTCTTATACCAATTACACCAACTATTTCTGTTTATCACACTAAATCCATTCATGTTCTTCATGTGCTAGAAATGCAGCTGCTGCCAAGGTTGGAGGAACCTGAAGTACAACAGGGAAAGCGATCGATTGGCATTTCCAGGAGAGGCCAGTCATCAGAGCAGTTACATGAGCACCGGCTGTTCTCCAACGCACTAACAATGGCTGCGACATCACCTTCCCCAAGCCACAAGAAACAAGCTATAGTACAGCTGTGAGACACTGATTGTGTTTTTTGATGGAAAGGAAGTGGGTCTTGTAACTTCCATTTCTACCACTACATGAGTGCTAATTCCAGTACTGACAGCTACTGCCAATGGATGAGGGAATTTCCACTGTGCTAGAGGTAAGAAATCACAACGTGACCAGAAGTCAGCTGAAGAGCTGTAAGTGAGAAGACTAATGGGAGTGGCTGCCCTTCCAAAAATCAGTTGTAAAATGAGATATAGTTGTAGTTGTAGTATAGATGTAGTTGTAAAATGAGATATAAGAAAATATACCTTGCGTGTAGGGTCTGGCAGATGCTTTAGGTGCCTTCTAGTTGGTTTAAAAGGTGGCCTTTCAGTCATTTCCAGTGCCAGAGCTGCGTTCGTACATCATGCAATGTTGAGCGATGATTTTCAGTGTCTTTTGTTTTCAGTGTTTACAGAGGAAAAACGGTGTAAGGAAAGCTAGTTACCTCAATTAAAAGGAGCAAGCCCCATTTCTGGGGAGGGCATAGTGTGAAAATATCTGATGCCTATACAAGGTGCAATCCAAGAAGGTCTCTAGTGTCAGAAGAGTCACAGAAGTAGTAGGTCTATCTCTACAGCCCGCACATGACAGACCCTCTGTTGGGAAGGGTGACTCGGAGAAAAAGAGTAGGCCAAACAGCTTGACACCTAGGAAATTTGGTACCTTGGCTATCTCCAGGTGCCAGAACTGTGGAATGGGACCAGTTTGGGACATTGAGAAACCAGAGGAGCTAGACTTGAAGCTGTGAAAGTTGAGAGAGATGCAAAATAGTCCACAGATGCTTGCAGTAGCATGTAGCTTCAGTAACGTGTGATTTCTACTTTAAGCAAGACTCTGATGGGGAAATGCAAAGGGCGAGGAGGGTTAGGAAGAGATGTGTTGCAGAAGAGAGTAAGGTGAGGAGCAGGAAACAGGGTTTTGTGGCTATCTGCCTGCTGGGTGCTAACAAGTAGCACTGTTTGCAGAGGATGGCTCAGCCAGCTGGGGTCCAAAGGAGGCCATATCTCTCTCAGCACCGTGTCAGTCCCTGGCAAGCTTCAGTAAACTTTTAAAATGCATTTCTCTGCTGCCATTAGCAATGCAATTGACAAACATTCCATGTCACTAGCTAAAAGAAAGGGTCATTTAATGGGAATCTTGGAAAAAAGTAAATTTCCAATGAACTGGAAATCCTGCTTTTTAACCAGCTTTAACGGTAAATAGAGTGCTGTATCAATTGCTTTCAACACAGCAACTGTCACTTCTTTTGGAAATTTGCATCTTTTAAATGCATATTTTCAATCAACACTTTAGACTTCAGAGCTGTCACCACCTTCACATGCCACTGCCATTACTGCAATCACAAACCATTGCTTATCAGACTGATTGCCAGCAGTGCACTTCTGCCAAAACTGTCAACGCAGGCAGTTATAAGCTTTAATAAAATAGCTTAAAGTGTATGTGTGTGTGCATGTGTGATTGAGGGATATAGAGAGGGGGAGAGAAAAAGAGACTAAATCACACTTTTCCATGCTCAGGTGTTAGAGTTGTTAGAGGATTACATAACGAGGACAAAACAGAATGAAGTTATAAACTGTTCTAATAAAAAAACCAAAAAAACCAACAACTAACCAACCAAAAAAAACCAATAAGCCACACACACACACACAAAAAAAAAAACCAAAAACCACCACAAACTCAAAACTCTCAGGTAATAATGGAGTTTGGCAATGTGCTTTTCTAACACTCTTTTGGTGTGAAATAGGCAACAGAAGTCAGGAAACCTCTAGGCATGCATGGCAACTCCCAAAATAAGTTTGAGTTGCAGTGTGTTTTCTGCAGAGAATCCTATTTTTGTATATCTGAATACCACCAGCAGATAAACTGTTCGGGTTAAAAGTTGTCAAATGGTAACTCACACCACAGGTTGTACAAAACTATCTGATGACTCTAACACCTGTCAACTCTTATTGTAATCTCATACCCCTAAAGATGATGAGAAAGGTGTGACCTTCTGACTTGAAATAGCAAGTGTGAAAAAGTTTTGAAGGTCCATTACAGATCCCACTTGTATAAAACTTGTCATAGTCTTTGCATGTTAAATCATCCTATTACAAAGGTCTAGTTTATGATTACTTAGCCAAGGTAGAATATTAGTATTGACAATATAAGGTTTAATTAGGTTGACAGCAAGGTTGACATTATAACTAGAGCTGGTTCAAAATTTTATGAGATTTGTTTGCTGTTGAAAACATTAGTTCACTTGACTAAGCATATTTTGCTGGAAGAAATGTCACTAAAATTTTTGTGACAAGCATTGTATCATTATTATAATTCTGTTACAAAACATTTTAGGTATTTATAAATATTATATAATAAAGCTTAAAGACTATTTGCAAAATAATGTTTCAGTATTATTTAGTGTTATTCTTTGATCTTTGCAAGATAGATTCTGAAATAATAAGTGTTTTTTCATAAAATTCATTTGTGATGATATTTTTGGTCAAGTTCCAATAAATGGATTTTCTCCTACCATTACTTGATTTATATTCATTTTAATTGTATCTTCCCTGAAAGAAAACATGGATATGCAAGTTAAAAGAAAACATTATAACTGTATTCTGGCAGAATAATACCCCATCAAGCTGATGCTAATTCATGCACTCTTGGAAAACCAAAACAATAAATATTTTTCATATAACTAATACTAAAAATATCTCAGTTATGAGCCTGATGACTGGGTTACTTTTAAACACTTGATAAGACTGAAATAAAATAAGCAAAAAATAATGACTTGCATTTCCACTTGTTGTGTGCTTCTCATATAAATATGTTAAAGGAAAGCCTACTCTGAGCAAAGTCTAATCCTTCCAGATGGTAGTCCTCCATAACTGTGTCACTGATACACTACTGTGCATGGAAGAGGTTCAAAGATGATGGTCCATGGCTCTTCACCTAGTGGTATTTGAACTTTCTCTGTGAAAATTCGACCTAAATATAGGGAATACTTAGGCAAGATTTTGCATGTATTTTTCCAGCAAAAAAGAGTGTAGAGCTTAAACAGGCCTCTGTTCGGTACTGTAAATACCAAAGCACAGCTTTATGTCTCTTTTGCTACAGGCGTGCCATAATATCTCTGCTGCTATTACAGAGGAATAGATTAATAAAAAATAGGATTTAAGATGAATTAATGTATCTAGGGTAACTAAAGTTTGTGATTAACTGACAACTGAATGCAGCTCATGGCTTTTTTTTTTTTTTTGCCTTTTTTTTTTTTTTAATTCTGTACAGTAGAATGAGAGAACTTAAAGTGATTCCAGCTTCCCTTCATTAAACACATGAAGAATCTCCCTACCTGGAGCTCTTTATTTGCTGACATATCTGAGGCATCTTTCTTAGCCTTCACTATATACCCAGCTGGCTCCTTCTCCAGTTTTTTAATACCTGCTCTGGATTACATTATACTGTGGAGGTTATCGTTTGGTTCTAAGTATGTACAATTAGCCATTTTTGTTTTGTAGTTACTAGTGTTAAATATGCTATAATTTTATTTTCTTTTGTGATTTGAGACCTTTGACTTGCCTCCTGTCTTCCCCCCATACATACAAAGTTAGAAGTATTTTTAAAAAATCACATTCCAGTGGGGGATTGTCATGCCATGCTAATCTCTTTCTAAATGTGAAACCATGGGTTTATAGCACAGCAATATTTCCCTTGGTGTGTGTACTTTAAGTGATTTAAATTCCTCAGGCAGGATGATGGCATGATTTACAGAAGCATTACAGGGTCACTGTTTATTGCAAGACCATGTAAGAATTCATGTAAGTCCAGCAGCTTCTGCAATGAACTTTAAGAAGGCTACAATGGTGTAAGAAATTCTGGAGTTTATCTGGGGTTTTTATATATCTCCTTGACTTTTTATAAATCTCTGCAACATCAGCTGCCATTGCAATCAATGTGGTTTTAGACAATTTCAGTCAAAAAGTCAGATGAGAAAAAAATAGGCAGACAGATCAATGAAGTGATCATGTCGATCTTTGTTTATGTGAGTAGATCATACTAGAGTAGCCTAAATGAAATAACGTATTTAATGCATATCCAGCTGTTAATAAGAATTTTACTGATAATGCTCCAGCTGTGACTGGTGTGATCACTTTCACAGAACAAGAAGTCCTGTAATTCACTTGTCTGTCTCACTACTCTGAGTCCAGCCTTCCCATCCAGAACATATTTTTGACCATTGCATTTGAAGTGAGATAGCAAAATGTGATTCTGCTTATTTTGTCCAGCTACTTTGATATGTAAGTTTTAAGTACACTAAATGAAGATCTCTCATTTTCTGTTTTAAAACTACTAAGTTGCTGTTTTCTTCAGTTCAAAGGAACATCATCCTGAAACAAAACTTCTGTTATGCGCCATTGATTTGACTGTAATAACACACGATATTTAGCAGGACAGCAATATACAACCTTCATCAGGAAATCCGTTACAAGCATCTGTGATCCCTTTTTAATTCTTATCCCACAATAAGTAAGATGCAAGATAAGAATCTTCTCAGCCTCAATAGAAACACAGTTTTTAAATGACAGTATTTGTTATATACGTGTAATGTAAAGTGGAATAGATACGGTTACAACCTAAACTCTCATTTACAAGACTGTAATTCCCATTAAGTGCTTTGTGTGGTTAATGTTTTCCTACACTGAATCTATATTTCACTTGGGAGTCCAGAATGTGCAATGGATCATCCTGAAATCTGCTCAGTAGCTGATGAAATGATCTCCCGCTGCTCTTGTGTTACTACCTGGAAATGTGCTAGGTTCCAGCAGGGAAGTTTGGCTGATGGAAGGAGAGCAGAGGAAATCTGGTTGTGTTGGCAGGGCCTCCAAGCCTCTGACAGAAGCAGGCTGCTGCAGGTGATTTTAAATGGTAGACTGGAACCCACCAGGTATTCAAATCTCATACCACTCAGAAGATAAAGTAACTGCACCAGCTGCCTAAAGCTCTATCAGCAGAAAGTTTGCACACCAGGAACACAAAGACCTCTGAATTACTATGTAACCAGAATAAGACTCAAACCTTTTCCGAGCTTGTTAAGGCTGAATTATCTCCACCTTCAGCAGTGCTACTTCCAATATTTTTTTGAGTAGAACCAGGGATGTGAAACATTGGAGTGGCTAAACTGACCAGGATGATAAGAGCTGAAATCAGAAAAAAATTAAGAAAGATGTCAACAAAAATAGCCACATGATGTACAGTAAACATCTGTAGGATTGCTTCAGTTTATAAGAATTTAATTTGAATTTTAATTTGAATTGAATTTGGCCTGTGTGATCTGCCTCAGAACTTTTTGGGTTGTCTGTTGTTTTATGAAATATCTGTGCTTGTCTTGCTTATGGTACTACTACCTTATAGTCAAAAGCCATTATATGAAGCCTCAAAAAATAACGGCTGCAAAAATAAAATCCCTTTAATTTCCTATTCTGACATACTGTACTCTTTGGTCAAATTCTTGATTATTTCTAGCAAAGCCACAAAACACAAAACTTACTGCTTTATGAAAGTTATGATTTCTTATAATAGCTTCAGCAGCTGGAGCATTATTAAAATCTGCAAATGCAGAAGATTAATAATAAAATTATGAAAACTTCAAACAATTTTTTGGCTGGGTAAATATATGAACAGAGCAGCTTATCTACATAGAGCACCTCTACAAAACCTTGAGACTGTACTGCAGCTTCCATCTTCAAAACTAATTCCTTGGATTTGTCTGGAAAAGAATTGTAAGATCATCCAGAATAATGCCAAATTATGACTCTTAATATTTGAGCACCTTAAAATTCACCCTTCCTTCCCCTGAAATCACTATAGTTTTCTTTTTTCTTCTTTTATATAATTTTAGTCTTTACAGCTGTATCTATGGCCTTAATTTTCTGAATAAGTGTGTACTTCAATAGTATCACTAAGGAAAATTTCTCTACTGCTACCTTCTGCTGCCTTCAGATGGGCTTATTTTCATATTACATATATATGTGTGTGTGAGAGAGAGAGAATACATGGGACATTTGTGTGTTCCTTCATAAATACCAGCATCCACATGAGATTTCATTTTTTTTAATCTTGAGGGGGATGTCCTGTCTTGCAGTTTGGTTACCCCTGAATGCTTTGTTACCTTAAATTCACTAAATCCAACATTTAGGTACCACCTTGGGTCTTTAGACTTCCATGAGCCTGAAGATAGAAAAAAATTAATGAGTGGGAAAGCCAGCTGCCTTTCTCACTTCACCTAATGACTGGTAAATTAAACACCCAGGTCTCATACTTCCTAAATGAATGCCCAAAGAATGGCCTAATTGCAATGAATAGCCAAAGGCAATTGGTATTCTGGAGTTCATCCCTCTGTTACTCTCGCTCAAGTTGTTCCAATATTTAGAGAGTCAGACAGAAAATGAAAATTACTCTGTAGTTTGAGCATCCACCAGGGACACCCAGAGCCCTTCTCAGACCTCAGACAAAGCAGGACAGCTTCATCTGATTAAGACATTCCAGAACACAAATCAGGCAACATGTGAATTAAATTTTAGGAACTCCACATCCCTAATGGCAAAGAGGGTAGGGTGCTTTGTTTGTCTCTTCCTGGGATACTTTGAAAGGCCAGCTTCAATATTTTGTAACTACAGAATATTCTTTTTTTTTTTTTTTTTCCCCTCCTTCTCTTTACTGCAGTGGTTGATATAAACCAAGTTATTCTCATTTCCTAATGCTATTTGACATTACTTAATTAATGACTTTTCATATTGTCTTGATTTTTCTATTCTCTGTTCCATATTTTTATTCACATTAGCTATACAAATCAGGAGCGGTATATTCTCTTGATTTTTAGTGTTCTTCCTTTTAAGGTAAGTTCCTTACCCCTCTCTAGAACAGTATCTACTTTTTTTCCAAAATTAAATTTCCTTTCATAGGAAAAAATCAATATGTTTGTAGAAGTTTCTAGTATCAAAAATAGGAAAAAATAATCTGAAGTCATCAAATTATGTGTTCTATAACTTTCAAAATTAAGATTTTTTTTAATTAAACAATTATCCTTTTAAAAATTCCATTCATTATTTATTTTATTATTTTATATCATGTTCAAGTTGCATCATTACTGACACTGTCTGAAATATTGACACCAATTTTTTTTCTACAGCAGATGAGGAGAGATGCAACTGAAATGTATTATTAATTCAGAGCCTGATGAGGAGCTGTCATTTATTACAAAGTTCTGGGTCACAGGACATCCAGACCAAGAGCTTCTCTGCTGTGTAACTTCTCTACACCTCATTATAAGTTTTAGCATGGCCCACCGTATCATACAGCTTCCCCACAAGACGGATGCCTGCTTTATCCTGCTTTCTTCAGTGAATATTTGGTGTCATTTATTTGGCCATATTTTCTGTTAAATACAGGACATGGGTCCTACTGAGCTCTGGAGTCTTTCTCACTTATCCATGTAATGTCTTTTGTTATGTGTTTTCATATTTTGGAGTCTGCACTGTGTACCCTCCTTCATTAATCAAGTGAATGGATGAAGCTCTCCCACATAGCTTGCTTCCAAGTGAAGGGAACAGAGGACATAATGATACATATTCCTCGGTGCAGGCAGTCCAGCATGATCCCTCTGCAGCACGGAGACGCCTGCTAGGAGAAACACCTGTCACCACTGAAATCAATGGGAATTTTGGCATTTACTTCAGTGGATGTGGTGTTGACTTCCCTGGGGTTTGGTCCAAAAGTTAATTGGCACCCCTAGCCATTGAGCTCTTTGATTTGTGTGGTGGCTCACATAAATGCCGATGCCAGTAAGGGACAGAATCCCCTTCGTAAGTGATCCAATGAGTGAACTATAAATGTTACTCATAAACACACTCCCTGACCCTCAAAGACACACTATCCTTTTTGTGTGCGTGGAGCTAGGGCCAGAATTTAGCCCTAAGCTGCTTTTGCTGGCCATATTGCTGACTTCCTTATGCCACTGCACTCTGCTGTTCTAATTTATATGCATGCTTTCAGACATTCAATGCTCACTGATACACAAACTGCTTAATCTTCCTCCAATTTAGCTTTTAGTATCATCAGTCTCTCACCTCTGTGCTGATCACTCGTTTCAATTTCCCAATGTGCTTTTAGTAATCAGGTATATGTTCATTTCATCTATTGCTTACCAAAACATTAATGCATCTGTCTCTCAATCTCTACAAAAGACCTCTCAGGGGATATTTCAACTTATTTACTGATTTGACTTGTTTAAAAGTACTGAAATGGGAGAACCAGGAACACAAGACTTACAGTATTACTCTTGGCAAGTGCCAGACACGTTCCAATCCATACTGCCGATATACCTCAGTTTTAAACTGAGCCGATATCAGAGCTGGCTGAGATGTTTTACATAGGCTCCTGCTAAGAAATTGTTGAGAAGAGCCTTCTTCAGATTCCTTCTCTCTAAGAGTTCACTGTGATTCACTGCAAGGGATATGGCCATCATCCACCTGTACTATCATGAATTTTGTACTGTTTGTTACCTACACCAGAACCGTGGCAAGCAGGAGCAGAATTGTAAACTGCTGAAAGAGGGCATTTTATTTGCTCCTCTTTTAAAGGTCTTGTATTGAATTTCCAGTCTAACTTGCAGCTGGAAACAAAGGAGAAGTGTGGGAAGGACAGTGCTAACCAATGAGGCAGATCATGCTTCTACTACAGCTGCTTATGACTGAAATGTAGCAGAGCTGGTGTTGGCTTAACTGCTCCCTTGGGAATTGGCACAGATGCCACAGATAACACAGATTTTTCTTTAACATTGATGTAAGAAATAATACAACAGGTAACATTTTTAAGTGTATGCTGATCAGAGACAGAATGTGTGGGACATATCGGTATTTAGCAAGAAATATCAGAAAACGACAACAAAAAGTTTACAAACTGAAACAATTTGAAGCGTAATTTTACCACTTCTAACACCGCGTTTCTATCATACACTCACTTCTGCCCAACCAAAAATTAACTGGCCTTTTCTTTATATACGTTTAAGAGTTCTGTTACTTCTCGTGAGTGTTTCCATTCTTCATATATGCTAGTGATGCTCAGTGCACTCCACTGCTGTTTGCAATGTAGCATGGCTCTTCTACATGTCTTTTTATAAATGCCTGGAGATATCTTGGTGTCTATTTGCTGCAAAGTCTCAGCAGATGGGAATTTTGGGGAACTTTGAGATTCAGGCAAATTTTTTGTTTTAATTTTTTTTTTTTTTTAACGCAGCCATGAGTCTAAATAGTCACTGCCTTTCCACAGACATTATTTTCTGGTGTATGGTCATGATTAGCAAAGGGATCAAAACTTATACACACGCCTGTTTGAAAATAACACTGCACAAACCCTAGTAATATAAAATTGATAGGGCTAAATACAGAGGGAAACTTGTTACGGTGAGAACATATGTATATCAGATAATAATGAAAGTACAGTTCTGCTAATATTGGTTTCCATACCAGTTTCTTTATTACAGATATTACTCTTCTCAGAAGATAAACTAAAGCAATTGGTAAAGCAGTGAGTTTCTAATGATATTCTGAGTGGAGATCTCAACACACTCTTCAGTATGGCTTGACACTTTTTTGAGTACTGCATGACTGTATTTATCTTTTGAGTTACAAGGAGCAGAAGCAAAATGAAACAATCAAAGTTGAAATTGAACCGAGTACTTGAAAGATGTTATTTATGAAGAAAGAATATGTTTGCACTGTGTTAATTCTCATGTGGGACAGAGACATCTAAGAAAAGTGTAAACTTACTTGTTTTAGGCAGTTCTTTAGACTGCAATGGACTTTCTTCTCTTTGTAGTTGTGGAAGAGGGCAGGCTGGCATCCTCCTCAAGCAGCCCTGGTGAGACAGAAGGCGAAGTCCTTCTACTTTCCTTCAGGAATGAACTGTTCATTCTCTGATGCCTCTTTAAATAAGGAGTTGCTTACAGAAAACATAATGGTAGCAGGAACTCCTTGACAGCACTAAATGAACAATCCTCATCCCAGTTGACTGTTAGTGACATAGATATACTTTTGTCTTGCTGATAAGCACACTGAAATATGTCAGCATATATTCTGTTACTTCCTTTTAATTAAAGATAAAAATCCAGCATTTTATGTTACTGAAACTGAGCCTGATTACTTATCTTGAGAAGCTGACTTATTGCCACACTGAGAACTAGGAAATGTTGTTTATCAAACTGAGCAGAACTGAAATTGGAACAAAATTTCTGAGCACTATTTGAACAATAGCACTTTCCTTTCAAATCTCAGGACAAAATAAATATCATAGATTGCTGATAAACACTTTTTCCCTACCAATTTTATTTATGCCTTAAAGGTCTTCTGTTTGCTTATTTCTTGCAGAATGCATGCCTAAAGCTGTGAGAAACTTTCAGGGTAGATAGTTTCCCACAACAATAACCCTTCATGGATCACAATTACAACTATTGGTTTTTATACTCTCGTTTCCAAAACTCGTCATGAGAAAATTACTGGCTGACTGCTATTTCTCATCTCCCTTCACAGCACCCTTAGTTGTCTTCACACTAAATGTTTACGAATACTTGAGTGAGAAAATAAGGACATTGCTTCTGCAATTAAAACTTACTAAGAATACTTTATAGAGAAGGATCTTCACAAGTTTGCATTTTAGATCCAATTAATAAGTAAGTTTTTAATAACTACATTTTTCAGAATGAACATTTTAATTGTTAAAACATCCAAACAGATGACATTAGGCTCTAAAATAGTTATGTCTTCCAAAAACACTGTGCAAAGTGTTTCTATTCAGATTTTTTTTTTTTTATTTAAAGAAAACAAATAATAATTCATCAAATACTAATTCAGACAAACCTCCATTCATCATAAAAGTACTAAATGTCTTGTCAGGTTACATACAATCTCATCATAGAAAAAGCTTTGCAAAATGTGCCTTCTCCATTCACATATAAATTTCTATGAAGAGTTAGTTTAGATGCATGCAGAAGAAACCCACAAATAGATGTTTTATATAGCTTTAATAATTCTCACTGGAATGAATATTTCATATTATTTGAAAAGGTAAAAATCAAAATGAAAGCAAAAGATTACTTATATGCTGCAAGCAAATATTTTGCAATTTTAATCACAAAAAATCTAGGGATTAATTTAAGAGATTTGCAGAAAAGAGCCTGAGTTTGGGATGCTACCACCTACTATAGTATTTTCAATGTAGAAAAGTAATAACATTTAAAAAAAAAAAACCAACAACCTCCACAGCATCTTACTGCTATGACTTCCAAATGAAGAGAAATTTGAAACATAAATAATAATAGAATTTGACCACTTACCTAAACACTATATAAATTATTTTGTCTTTCTAAGTATATCACCCACAGCATAGACTTGTTTTTTTCCAGAAATATTTCTAGTACTTCCTTATTCTTCTCTTGATTAACTACCCTACAAATTTAGTGTGCTCTCTGAGGTCTCTACCATTGTAAATTGTTCTTAGTGCCTGAGTGTCCTGATCTGTGACCTGATTTCTGTGCAGGCCTTTTTGAGTACTATTTGGATAAGCACTGCAGACTGTGCTAATACTTTTATAATTTGTGCTTGCATTGTTCCAGTTGTGATTTCACAGATCTACATTTATCTGTAATGCCACAAAGACTGTATGAATATCAAGTCCTTGTTTTTTCAAGAATATACAATACACAAGAATACTTACACAGAGGTGCCACAGGATTTCTCAGCAGATAGACAGGAATTCATAGTGAGGAACACAAAATTTGTCAGTTGTTAGAAAGCATATAGAAATATCTGCAATCCGTTAAATAAATGTCACAATGGAGCTGAGAATGCCTAAAAGAAATTGTGCGACTGATTTTAATGAAATCTGGGGAGACGATTCTGGCAACAAAGCCATGCAGATGCTGCTGCTTTTGGAATAAGGGGTATTCCAAATACACTATCTGGAAGCTATCCCAGACTCCGACCCCTAGAAATCAGAAAAGAAAATCTATAATAAAAGTTTACTTAGAAACACAGAGGTTAAAATTAGTTACATTTTCATTTGAGGCTCAGTGAAGAAGGCATCTCTATGATGCCTTAGGTTCCAGTTTTTTCAGTTCAGTCACTGTAAACTAAGTATAACTCCAATGAAGGCAATGCACTAGCAGTTATGTAAAGTTGCTTGAAAGCTCAGACTTCAAAATATAATTTTAAATGGAGTAAATTAACATGGCAAACTGACATCAGTGGATCCCTATATATTTATTCCTTATGAAGCTTTGGTAAAATTTAACAATGGATTGCATGATGATGTAATATATCTACATGAGCTTTCATTTAGATGCAGTTTATATATATTTTGCATGACTCCACTAAACCAGACTGATTCTACAATGCCAGCCTCAAAGCTGCTTTTCGTCTCCAGAGCAGCATAAACCAGCAAGGGTGTGTAAGTCAAGTTGGTCCTTGAAAGCAGTGCAACTTGTTTTATTGTGTCATTCAGGAGGTTCTCCAAACAGAAACATAGCCTAGTAGAAGAATATCCAAAAGGAAAACAAAATTTGTATCATATCTTGTGAACATAACATGGCCTAACCTGTAATGTATTATACTAGTAAAACTATGCAGCCCTACCAGGAATGTTTAGGATCACAGTGCAGTACACACTGCACAAAGCTCATAATTTTTAATAGACTCTTGCCTGGAATTTGTAGGTTGTGCAGACAAGAGAGATTTTCATCTGTTATTTACTACTTACTTTGATCCTCTTGTGTCTCCAGGCTTCCAGATATACACAACACAGTCCTCTTGGACTGTCCTTCTGAAAAGCAAGAAATAACATTGTTTGGTCTTGTAAGTCTAAGTTTAGTAATAGGTTTAAAGACGTTAAACAGAGGAGCTTTGCATGGAGAGTTTTTATTTTTTGTATATAATCTAAATAATTTCAAAACAAACTGGTGACAAAATTAGACTCAGCATATTTCAGTTGTGTTAACAGAAAATTACAGTGGCTAAAATGTCTTGTATGTACCTTATTGCCAAAAATCAACTATACTGAAATCAAATCTTGAGAAAGTGGATTTTTATGTAATTCCTATGCATTTTTTTTCATGCATGTTAACTTTCAATATCTTTCTAAAGAAAATCAAAGTACCTTTATTACAACCATTGCAGAACTTCTGGTCTCTGGAACAGTGTTCACTTGCACAGGCTTTATATGGGTGAGCAAGACAAAGGTTTTTCTGAGAATGTGCAGTCTATCGCATGGTCAAAGCAGAGGTCAACAGAAAAATTAAAAAATAACTGTCTACAGAGAGAAAAGGAGGACAAGACAATAATGGAAGAAGGTATGCTACCAAGCTTTGGTCTATGTGAAACAGAAGACATCACACAGGAAATAGCCTATATTCCAGAACTATCCAGTGCTTGCAACCACTGCCAGGTTAGACTTTGACTCAAGTATAAGAAATGACACTTCTCTACACTGCAGAAGTACTCTATACAGCAAGTAGAAGACAAATTAATTAAGGAAATGAATCTGTCATGTAGAGCTGAGGTGGCTGCCTCTGAAAGCCAAGGCATGGCACCACATGATCTATGAAGTGTTGTCAGTGATGCTGTGTTAGTCAACTCAACTAGACTTCTTCCATCACCAAAGCTAGTTCAGCTATGGCAACACCACACCACAATCAGCCATGTAGATGTACTAGCTCTTATGTTTTCTAAACTGACTAGGGATTAAAAGGTGTGTTGGGGCAATTGGCTTATGACATATAACTGCTGATCATATTGTCTCACACTGTCTAGTTCTTCACCATCTCCATCATATTCTCTTTTCTCCAGGCCTTAAATTATGACTAAATCAACACTAGCTGCTCCCTTAATAAGGCTTAGCCTCATTTTAAAATAGAATCAACCAGAAGTTATTGGAAAAATCATAAATTTAAGACTTTCCTCGGCTATATGTCTAACATGACACACATGTTCTATAGCTATGTCCAGCTTATCTAACATGACACATACTGTAAACAAATGACAGCTGGGTTTGCACTTGAATTCACTTTTGTAAATATGAGTAAATAACTGATTTAAACAAAGTTTTAGTGTTATTCCAATGTTACCAAAACCAGAATTTTGCCTGGAGTCCTTTTTTTTAAAACATCTGTCATCCATGGAGTAATTATCTTAATTAAGATGTATGAAGAGCTGTTGTCTATTTGGTATTTTTATATTTAGCAGTTTCAAAAATGTCCATTTCATTAGCAGATACATGTCTCCATTACCTTTTCTTTTTTAAGCTTTTCTCATTGTTTTACAGATTTATTTTTTTCTCTGAGTGTCTTTTAAAATGCAAATAAGTTGGTCTAAGACAGAATAAAGATCAAAGTTACATCTTGTCAACTTACATGATGAAAAACAGGGATAAAAAGAGGCTCAGTGAGAAGGAAAAAAATATAAAGTGTACCTTGGTGAAACATCTCATTGATGACTGTTTTCATCTTCAGGATAGTGCAATAACTTTTCCTTCAGGAAAGCAGAGCTTCGTCTATTATGGGTCATTTTGGAAGTCCCAATCATACGTTGTTTTCTCTGTTTCTCATGGACAGGAACTAGCAAATGTGTATTTTGCAGGGTTTCCTGTAAAATCAACTTCCACCTCTGTGTCCAGTGTATTTGCTATCATTACCACCAGTGTGAAAGGGAAAATGCTGAAAATTGCAGGTCCAGATATAAAACCAGCCTTCTTTTCTAAAAGCTACTCAGGTGTTTTCACTTTCAAAGGCTACAAGGAGCTTTTCACAGAAGTTGATAATGAATTTTTCAAATTTCAAACCTTTTAATGTAAACCTTTAAATTCAAACCTTTTAATTCATCAAAACCGACATAACTATGAACAGTCTCAAAATACATTAACATGATTTAAGTAGCCTGATTTGAAGCTGTTACAGCATTCTAAGACAACACTGTGACATATGAAATAGTAAAATGAATGTCAGTCTGTTTCTTGGAGGTGGTTGACTCTGGTTATGAGAAGTTAACCTTTACTTTGTCTAGTATGATACCACTGTGCAAAAAACAAAAGATGTCCTAATGTTATGTTGTCTTCTTTCTAGACACAATGCTGTTAAGCTAAATTTTTCCAAAATCAGTAAAGAAAAAAGGTTTCCTTTTGCTTTAATTTGACTAATCAAATGTACATCAGAAGTCTTAAGGGAAAAATCCAGACACGTTTCAGAACCTAAGAAAGAAAAGAGAAAAGTTTGGACTACTCAGATGAAAGATAACATGGGTTAACTTCCCTGGGAAGTTTTTTTTTTTTTTTTACACCTTTCCATGCTGAGTTTGACAACTCAAGTGCTGAACAACTTTATTTCAAGTATGCAGTGAAAGCAGAAAACTCCATACCTGGCTACTCACAGAATTTGCTTTCTCACACAGCGGCTTGGCTGAGTCCAAGGATTACCCTTTCTGATGTAAATGAGGTATATATTCATGCAGTAGCTGGTAATTTTGGGTGCAGTAAGTTTTCATGATGCTTGGAGGAACAGCAGTGAAACAATGTACTGGATTACTCCCCCATCCTTTTTCTTTTGTTCTTGGAAGTGACTTCCTGAAGGCCACATCTGCTTAGGTTTTTATCAGATTGTATTTTATACTTGTATGAAACAAAGCTATCAGTCATTAAGATGTGTTGCATTGACCAGAAAAGACAGCCGTATCTGCCTTCATGAAGCTTTTTTTAAATAAACACTGACAATGCTAATCTTACCAATAGTGTTTGGCTATGAGGTCTTTTTTTTCAAGCAATCTGTGAAACAAAACATCCACTTAATTTCAATCACAATTACTAATTATGTTTATTACTAATTAACTTTTCCTTTACAGATGGCTTGTGAGGAAGAACTTCAGGTCAAAATACATTTCCAAGTCTTATTTTTCACTGACGTGTCTAACTAATTCTGTCTCTCATCTGCAACTGAAATAAGCAGGTTTACTTTGTCATTTGATTAGGAATATTAACTTTTAATCTCAAGTATATCTCAATATAACATATATCACCATAGGCACTGAGCAAGTCATAATCTCTGGTGTAACTTCACATCAAGCTTGAAAAGTAAATAAAATTTCTACATTTACTATCAGGAGCTGACACACAGAGAAGCTCAGGAGTCACTTTAACAAAACATTTGGGATCAGTCATTTAGAGTTCCTTGCTGCTGAAGGAAAACCAGGTCCCAAAGGCAGCAGTTGCCCAGGCTTCCTATATCAAGGATAAGGACTTCCATGGGGTTTAGGTACTTCTAGGGCTAGATGGTTCACTGTAGATGAAGAAAGAAAGGTAAAGAAAGGCAATCCTGTTTTAGACTACTGAAACAAACTACTTCCAGTTCAGAAACTAAAGCCTATCTAAAGTTCTAACTCAGCAGCAAAATCATCTAGCTGTAAGATAACATCTTGTCTGCTTTCTGTGTCAGACCAGAGGTTGAATGCTTTTTTGTAACAGTTCCCATCATCACACTAACCATTAGCTGCCAAATATTATGTGATTGGGCTGTTGCAAGACTATTAATCGTAGCTCAAGATATAATCCATATAACCCAGTACACAATCATTATTGTGATGTGTTGGCTGCTATGCAATGACTAGTACAACATTATATTTCATAAAATATCTTTCTGAAGATTCATATAAACCTTAAGTTAGTCTCTAGGGGAATACAAATGAAAAAAGAAAACAAAATAAAATGAGTCACAATGCTTTGAAATAAGTTGAATTCTATGATAACAAAGCATAACTTTTCTCTTGAATAGCAAGCAGTGAATTT
Organism: Antrostomus carolinensis; assembly: GCF_000700745.2. Lineage (NCBI taxonomy): Eukaryota > Metazoa > Chordata > Aves > Caprimulgiformes > Caprimulgidae > Antrostomus > Antrostomus carolinensis. The sequence goes on from NW_010312471.1 coordinate 31,965, forward strand.
ATGTAGTACATCACTGTTAAATTGCATGATATATTTAAAAAAAAAAAATTTGGTAAAAAGTAAAAAGCATTCTAGATCGTCTATCTTCTGTTATCCTTGAAAATATATGTTTCAGTTCCTGATGTCAAGCAAAGGCTATCCAATTATCAGAAGCCTTCAGCCAGGACAAGATGGTTAAAAAAGCTTTCTGGATATGGTAAAATCTTCCCTGAAGTGTGGATGGTCCCCCGTGGTCTTCAATCAAACTGCATATGGAAGGCCCCTCCACTTACCTCCTTGGGAATCATGCAGAGGGAGCTCCAGTGATCCCACGGGCATTGGGTTTTTGAAGGTGGTTCTTATACTACTGTAAAGAAAGAGTTCCTCATCCCTGAGAAATATTTCCCTGGGGCTAAAAATTCTGTAAATGAAATAAAACAAAGCAGAAATATTCAGACTGTGGTGATTTTTACTTTTTTCCTCTGTAGTTGATAACAACACCATCTGCTCAAGGATTTGAGCAAACGGGCTAAATTCATTGAATTAACTGCTCACTCCAGATTGTTTGCTCTGCTCTATATAGCAATCTACAATTGTTGATTAATTAAAGTGCACAGTTCTCCAGTGAAAAAGGTATGTCTTGTTATTCCAGAGAAGAAAACTAAGGCACAGAGAATTTATCTGATCTGTGAAAAGTAGCTGGAGAATTCAGTTTTAAATAGTAGATCACCAGAGCAACCTTTCCATGTCATTACATAGCAGCCTGAAATATTCTGTCCTATGTTTTCTTTTTACTTTTTTTTGAGCAGTTTGGGGAAGGAACTCTACTAAAAGGTCATTTCACTTAACTTCGGAAGCAGCTACAACTGCTAGTGATAAATAATGAAAAGTATACATTGTCATCTAATGTCGGACTACTTTGCCTTGTTTATACTCTGAAATTTCCTAAGTCAGGTTTCTTTGACTGGATGAGTTCCAAGGTGGACAATCATAGCTGGATCTTGCAAGCACATACCAAATGATCTCGATTAATTAATAATCCTTCTGCCAGGAAACTAATTAAATACATATGCATTTCATCTTAGAACTGCTCATTCTTCAAAATACAAGGCATGTCTCAATCAAAGGATTAAGAGGGTTAAATTATTAACCTGGTGCCTGACCAACAGGAATGCAACCCAGGAATGAAAACTGTTACATAAGCAGAAAAACTAAGTAGCCTAACAAATGAAATTTGAAGACAATCCAGGAGACTCACAAAATGAAGACAAATATTCCTTGCCACAGAAGAGATAGAAAATAACTGCAGGCTTCTTATTTACAGATTATTTGTATAGAAATATTTGTTTTCATGCTCTGTGTGCAGTTTCTGTATGTAAAGTTCCATAAACTGCATTTAGATTAACATGAATGATTTAGCATATATGGGATTTGAAAAACAATTAAGGTTATAACTACTGCACCCCTAAGATTACACTGTAGTTTCAACAAGGATGGTTTTATGGCAATATTTCAGGAAGGAAGATGTATTATTGAGAAGCTTGAGCCTTGAGAGAGAGAGGGAGAAAACAGGTTCGTGGCAGTGAAAATGCAAGGCCCACAGCATGGATGAGTTTTACAGAACGCCTGGAATGAGAAGGTGCACAATGGACAGAACATGTGAAACTTCTGCTGTGTTTGGTGGGGATCTCACTGTCACTCTAGGACCATGTGTCGTCTTCAGTAGGAAAGGAGCTCAGCAGGGCTAGAAATACCAACACAGGAAGCAGAAACTCAAATGATCTCTCTTGTTCATTGGCAATAAAATTAAATTAGGATGACATACTATGTAGGATTAGAGATTACTGGTTTAAAGTGAGAAATGAAATGTATGTAAAGTACAGACAGCTCTGGTGCCAGGGCAAGACAAGATGATGGTGAAATGAGATGGGGGCATAATATCTCCCTGCAGAAACAGATCATTTGATCCTGTTTACTTCAGCTTTAGATGGACAAACTTAGAGATAAACCAACAAACCACTTGGGCAATAGGTGTGTTTTATTTGTGACTTCCAAATTCAGGACAGAAATTACCAAACTGAGAAGAAAATTGCAAAACACACCTGGGAAAAGACACCAGAATAGAAGAGGGCTATTTTGAAAGTTTGCCACAGGCCTTTGCAGCAATGTCATTTTCTCCGTTGCTTCAGATGCTCAGGACATATTATATTAATTTATATTATTTTATTACATTCCCTTTTCATGATTCATAAGCAGTTACAGCTCTGACAAGTTAATTCTACATTAACTTTTTTTTTATTTTAGCATTTTCTTCTATAGCAGAGACTAAATTATTCTCTACTTTAGTACTAAATTTAAAATGTCCTATTCATCTTACATCAAGAATATTATCACTTCTTGCATCAACAATTTCAACTGGCCTCTACTGCATGAAAATTGATGTTAACAACTGGTAAAATGCCAAGTAAACCAAATGGTACTTGCTGTGTTATTTTTGCATTCTAATAGCCTGTCCCCAGACGTACAATACCCGTGACAACTAAGTATGTCAGGCTAAATTCTGATCAGACTAATTGTGGTGTAGATCCAAACTGAATTACTTTAATGAGCTGAAGAGCAAATTTCCCTTTTACCAAACATGTAGGTTACTGGCTTCATTCCATGTAAGATGAAAACGCTGGTGGGTGAGGTTATCAGTTGTAGGAAAAAATGTGAAGAGCTATGTTAAAATAGTTCATGGTTGGTCTGAGATGTTGAAAATAAAATAATACTCATTAGAATTTTTTTTATATTAAAGCAGATAGAGATATGAATTACCTAAAATGTAGAAGGACCTTAGTGTTAACAGTATCTTTGTGTAGCTGTAACATTTTCAGAGCCCATTGCCTTGCTGAATTTGATAACAGTCTAGTAAAGAATCCCAAGTCCCTGTCACAAAGATCTTAACAGTCTAAGTAGTTGAGAAAGAGGTCAATACAGTGAGGAAAGAGATGAAGTGAAATTATAATCAATGTTTCATTTTTAGGTAGTAACATCAACAATGTATTCTGATAAAGAGATGGTAAGAACTCCTTCATGTTAGATCTCCATTCATCTTGAAGGAAGGGACATATATATTTTTTAAAGACAAAGGACATCCTACATAGCATTTTCCTCTGTACTAACAACATTAATCCCAGAAATTCACAATGAGCTAAAATATATTTAGTTTATTCTGCAAGAGAGAGATGGACCAATTAAAAATTCTGTCAGTTGATGTGGGTGTGAACACACACACACACACACACACACACACATTCTTCACAGAATACAAGCTAATTTTTCACACCATGTGCTGCCTCCATAGTATTTTATTTTTCCCTTTGTGCTGCCTCATCAGTCTAGGATTTGAGCTTTTCTTGTAAGTAGTCCTATTATTTTTTGCTTATAAAGTGTTACAATTTCCTTGCAGCAAAATATTTTGTCCAGCTCTCTGTTGTTACCATGCTGCTTCACTGTAAGCTGTTTGACTTATCACTGTTGATAAAAAAACACAGCTTCTTGTACATATATAATGAAAGCCTTAAATGTTTTCCGACTACCTATCTGAAATACATTATTTCTAATTAAAAAATATCCTGCAGATTTACTGTTGAGACTAACCATGTAAAAAATAAAGACATCTTTCTTAGTGCTTCAGTAGTCTAGGCAGTGGGCCAGTCTGATGTGTATGGTACATCCACTCTGAATTTTTTTTTTTTTTAAGTGTGCTAAGTAAGATAAGTTTTTAGAATTATACTAAAGACAGATAATATGTTTTCCCTCGAGAGGTTTACTGATAGTGGCATCACCTTGTACTGTACTTCTAGCTGCTCACCATGTTTCTGTGCCTGTAACTTCAATCTAGTGCTGGGCGAAAATACCCTGAATCATTATATGCAATGGAGTGTGGTTCTGCATTAGGTCTTTCAGGATTGCAATGACTTAATGGTGGTATTATAAAGCAGAACAACTGTTTTCTTTGTACTCCTATTGTCTGCTATGGACTGCAAGGTAAATCTGGACAAAGAGGGCTTAATTGCCCACACTGTGCCATATAAATAAGTAGTGATGTCAACATACCAAAAAAAAGGGGAGGGAGGGATTTTAGTTACTAAATGCTAGCAAATGCACAGAAGGAAGGAACTGGCGGGGTGATTAGACCTGTTCCCTGCACTTGCTTTGTGATAGAAACACTAAACAAGAGTGAAGTCTGATTTCCAGCTCCACTGGTTGCGTAATGAACAGTCTCTGATTTCTAGTCTTGCTATATTCATGGTTGCTTCACACACTTTGGGTTTCATGTCAGCATTATGGGGTGTTTCAGTTTTGTTTTTTTCCTCTCTGTTGTTTTCCCTCCTCATGCATCCTTGGAGAGCTGACTTATTTCCTCTGCCAGTGATGTGCTCAGCAGCTCAAGCCTGGCTGTCTTGGGCTCCTCTTACAAAATAGTTTCCATTCCTCAGACTTTTCTTGTAGTTCATATCTGCACCTGGTCCTGTCTGAACTTACTTCTTAGCCTGTAAAATCCTGAGTTGTTAGTAATATCACTGTTCTTTAACAGCTATTTCAGCTATTAGGCTCTTTGGCATTCATTCTCAGTGTCTTCCACACACTGATACTGATCTGCAAGGAAACAAATGTTCACTGCCTCCACTCCATTACCAGAACCAGTATGAGTCTTTTTTCTCTCTTTCCTGTCTGAAACAAAATCTTCTTTGAGTCTTTAATGAATTGCATTAGGTTCCTCTTTCTTTACAATGTTATATTCCTCAGTTATTGGGAATCGGAAGTGAAAAGTCAGAAAAGTGCTAGGTTTGATAGGAACCATCTGCATCAAGCCTTAAAATCTTTTGGTAAAATACAGTATGCCTATACTTGGCCCTGATGTAATTTCAAATTACGACACATTTGCAGTGTTAGGAATGCAGATAATTTGGATCAGCCTCTAGACTTTTGAATACTATGAAGTCTACTCTGAAGTCTTCAGAAAAGTATCTGTTGCTCATCACAAATAAGTATGAGATCTCTCCTGTCCCAACATGTGATCTCTGTTACTGCAGTGATTTCTAGAAAAAGTTAATTTCTTTAGTAATCGGTTCTGCAGTTCATTCTTCTAAATAGTTTCCATTAATGTCCTTTTATGTGCATCTCAAAAAGAAATGCAAGTGTTTGCAGGTCCTTAAAGCATGCATGAACTTCTTTTCCTCAGTCTGCCTTCCTTTTTCATATCTTTCACTAACTCTTTTTCATTAGAGTTCCACCATGCTACCAATTACAGAAACAGGAGTGACTGTTACCAAAGTATTCAAGCTAGTTCAGTAATAAGATTAATCTAGTAACATTGTCCTCTCAAGCAGAGTATGTTTCATTCATCCACACCACAGTGTGGTTTCCATGTTCAGAAGGCTGAACATAGCAAACAGTACAGTGCTGGTGAAGCACCATGAAAACAAAATAATTACTTGCTAAGAATTTTGCTCTCCTAGCTCAAAGCGAGAACTCAGTTTTTCAAAAAAGGTATGATGATACTTACATAATACATTAAAAACTTTATAGAATATTTACATATATACTTCAAATTATATATCTAAAAAGACATGCACAGAGAGGTGAAGCTACAAATCCATTTTCAGTGGGTATAAACTGCTCAATTCATTAATAATGCATTAATATCAGAGCAACACCATCCCTGGTTTTAGGCAATCAACCATGTGTCTACTTCTCATAAGTGCCAAACACCCTGGAGGAAATGGTTATGTACTCCTTTTCACATAATGTTGCAACCTGTTCCTAAGCAATAAAACTGAGTACAGCTGGGCTGAAGGGGGTTTGAGTGGGACATGGAGCAGATGATGATGCTGTCCAGCAAATGGTCAAAGCTGGCAAAACCAATGTCAACTTCAGTGTTCCTTGCTCCATTTTTCTCTGCTTCCTTGAAGCTGAAGGCATATCGGATTTCTTATATTTGAGAAACAAGAGACTTCAGTTGAGAATTGTTAAGTGGTGCTGTTGATTTCTTTCTTTCACAGTTGCCAGCTCAGTTAAATGGAACTATCCTATATAATGCACAGGATTTTCCTCCTGCTACTTGAAGTTCATATTAAGCTCAGGCAATTTAAACAAAATAATTTGTCCTCACTGGCCCCTGCCATTCCTAGATTTCATTTTTCCTTATACTTAAACTAACTTCAAAATGTTCCTAATAAAGTCCTTGCAAGTCCTGTATATAGTACTTCAGTTGCTGTCAAGAGGAGTCTAAAGCATCACCATCCAGGTGAGCATATTCGAGCTGCAAAGAGAATGTCAGACAGTAAAAAAAAAAAAAAAAACAAACAACAGAAAAAACCCAACCAAACAAAATGTGTTGTTTGATTTTATATGTTGTATGCTCAAATCTATGAAAGCAAATGACCTCTTGACAGTAACAGATAACCAGTTATATAATCATTTAAAAGACCATAACAAAATTAAAACAAGATCTACCTTATAATGTGCTGATTATGACTGAAAATGTTGATGGTAATAAGTCATCCTGGGAAGGAGGAAAAGCCATCACATAGAGTATTGCTTTTTTAAGTGTAAGACAAAGTTAACTAAGGAAATACATGAAGGGTTGGAGTCTGCCTTCTAACAAGAAGCAAATCAAAATTTTATATAAAGGTAGATGCAACAGCTGAGCTAGTGTTATTCATAGAAATTTCAGCAAATGTCTTCCCAGAGATGAATACTGGTATGTTAGCCAACGTGGAAGTGATATAATAGTTTATAAAACGTATAGTAAGAAAAAACAGTTGCAATCAGAAGAAGCAGCTGACAGTCTGAAAAAGTCCTGTTTGAGGAAAAACTTACACAACTTTGACATTCAATAACCAAAAAGTCTCTAGTATATGCCTACAAATAGTGTATATGAAACAACGTAAGTGTGGGAACTAAATTTGAGAAAATAATGAGGCTCTAGGTGGAGTAGGGAACCTGGAAAAGGGCTGAGCAATAAGCTCAGGGATGCTACACTTGCAGTGGAGCTGATGATGGGCTGCCTGGCCCTTGCACGTACCCGGGATGTAGACAGAACCTTAGCCCAAGCCCCCCTAGCCCTGTCCCAAATTGAAGATATTTTCAAGGGACAAATCTTTTTGGAGTGTACCTGTTCCTTTATGACATTCCAGGTGTCCACTCCCAGTGGGGATCTCACCTCTGTCTCTCCCAACCCTAGCAGTTCTAACCCTCACGGAAAAAAATAGAGGCATGTTATGCTTGGTCTGTCCTTGTGCCACATGGTCTTGCTAACTACCAAGCATGGTGTGCAAAATTCAGTGTACAAATATGAAGCCAGGTTTATCTTTGGGTTTCCATGAAATTCCTATGCCACTGTGCTTTACCTTCTCATTACTGAGGCTCTACTTCTTGCAATCTGCTGAAGCTGTTTTCGTAAACTGGCTCCTGGGTACTGAAAACAATTAAAGCAGCAGGCCCACAAGTATTGAAAATAAGGCATTTCTAGATTCAGGTTGCTATTTTTCCTCGGTCTGATGGATATTTGTAGGTGGCCTACAAGAAAGCTGGGGAGGGACTTTTTACAAGGGCAAAAGGTAATGGCTTTAAACTGGAAGAGGGTAGGCTTAGATTAGATATTAGGAAGAAATTATTTTGCATGGCAGGGAGGTTGGAACTGGATGATCTTTAAGCTATATTTGTAAGCATCAAAGACTGAAGGAGGCCAAAAAACTGTGAAGATTCCACCCTTTGTGTTAACATGCTGATAATTAACCCTATGTAAAGTTTTCCACCCTTTGTGTTTTCCCCACATATTAAGTAAAGAAAAACAAATTCTTCCTGTGTACAGAAATGATAGACAATAGTAGCACTACTCTGACACTTTAACACAAAATGGAACAGAGACACAGCTAATATCTGTTAATGAACAGCTTGTAATTATTTGCATCCATAGTGCAGTGCAATCACTAACATTAATAGTGTGCATGAGAGGAACTGTGGGAAAATGGAGTTTATTCACTTCTAATTTTAGCACTACAACAAATACACAACTCCTCAAAGGCACTGAACAAGTGAACTTACCGACTCTGTATTTTTCATTACACCACTCATTAACATGCTGATAATTAACCCTATGTAAAG
>NW_010312472.1:0-13122 GCF_000700745.2 Antrostomus carolinensis
TAACGGCGTCCCGCTTCGGTGCTTGGGGAGGTTGCTTTACCGTGGGGAGGGAGAAGGGGATACTCGTGTCTGCTGCTGCTCACAGTAATTTAAACCAGAGGCTCAGGTAGTCTCAATTAAGTGAATTAAACAGCCCCTGCTGCACTCTGCAGGGTGACTGATCCCCGTGACTCAGCCCCAAGCCCTGGGCACGCTTCTGGCCCAAAAAAACCCCAAACACTTAAACGGGGGCACAAACAGCCACCAAGCATAGCCCTGCATCTGGCTGCCGTGTCATGCCAGGCCTTTGAGTCTCAGTGTCGGAGCTGCTGTTCAGCAGAACAGCCGGCTTTTACAAGTGGACACGATGCCTAACCTCCAGCTGCCAGCACCCTGACAGCCCTCAAAGCCTAATTCCCCCTCTGCCATCACGGGTGCAGGCCAGGCAGCGCCGGGCGTCCTGCCCGGAGCCAGAGCACAGGCAGCCCTGCTCGGTGGAGCCTTTCCCACGCTACCTGCGGGCCAGCAGCCCTGCTCCCACCAACGTCAATGGCAGGGTGCCCCAGCTTCCCCCCACGTCTCATGCCTGGCCTTGTCCTGCTGCCGAGGGCTAACACAGCCTTGTTCTCAGGCTGCCCGGTATTAGACAGACCTGCTGTTAAAACAAACGTAGGGACCATCAGCAACACTTTGCCCTGGCTCGCAGTGCCCATGGCTGCTCCACTGAGCCAGGTCCTCAGTGTAACCTAGAGCCTCTGCTTGCCTGGAGGCCTTGCTACATCAGTAATGCCTGGAAAGGTGGGATGGAACACGATTTTCTCTAACAAAACCACTGTAAGAAACATAACAGACTACTGCAGGCCATACCATTTTGCTATTTAAATAAAGAACCCTTTTCACTTAAAACATTCGCTTCTGCTAAGCCAGACCAGAGCTGGTAGAGGCAGGGCACAAGAGCAGCGGCCCCTGCTCCCGCAAGCACAGCTGTGGCAGGCACCTGCTCCTCTGACTTCTCGGGGTACAGTAAGAGCAGGACTGCACCTCCGACAGCCTTGCCTTACTCAGACTTCTTAGTCTGATAAAACATCACAGATTTCCAGTAATGCTCCTCCTCAAAATTGTAACACCAACTTAATTACAAAAGCATACACTGGGTCTGCACAGCTTCAAATTTATATGCTTTTTTCCTCCAAATTTTTCCACTTCCTAACCCCTTTGTTATGTTATTTTCAAATAAAGTGTCTAATTTAAATAAATTATTTTCTAATTACTTACTCCTTCTATATTTGTAGTATAGCCTTTTATGAATATGTATTAACATTTCCTGGCTTTATAAGGGACATATGACACAGTTACTGGTCAGTCATTCCAAAGTTCTCCAGGGACCATTACAAACCCCAGTGACGTCTCGATTTTACATTTCACTTATGTCATTCAGGTGAAAGGTGTATAAAAAGCAAGGAGGCTATTTCCTTCTCTACTAACTACATAAACATGATAGCCATCAAGGTCAACTTTCTCACAAAGCACTTTCTTTGGGTGGGCACCATCAAGTCTCCTACTGAGCTGGAGAGAAGAGAACATTTAGTCACTAAGCAGAAAGACTTGGGAAGGCTCTGATAACCCAGGAATTAATGGCATTTGTGAAACCCACAGCCTCAGTTGCTGCTGCACGTTACTCATAATTTCTTACTACCTGCGTTACAACACTTGGTAGTGTGCAGTCCTCATAGAGGCTGAACAATATATTCAAAAGCACAATCAAAGGAGCAGCAAGACAGGACAAGCAGATGCACAACAAAGGCTGGGAGGATAAAGCTGAGAACCACAGGAACACAAACTATACAATCTGGAGACTTAATTTTCTCTCTCACAGAGGAGCAAACAGAATGCATTAATAAATTACTGCTAATTACAATGCTACTCATCATGGGCTTCACATGGGAGATGGTCCTTAAGAAAGGACTATGCCAATGCTTCAGCTGCAGTTGTATTCAGTAAGTCAAAGGTGAAAGATTTCATTTCTTATCCCAATTGTAACATTGAAATTGAGGATTCTGGGTAGGTTCTAAACAACCCTGAAGCTCTGTATCCTGTTAGCAATGTGCAGCCCAAAGCCATTGATAACCGATAAAATTACAGTGCTGACAAGTGCAAAGACCCTTTCATGACAATATTGCATGAGCAATTTTCATATTTCCAGTGCTTGAATCAGTTGTCTGTGCCATAGCTCTGGGACATCTCAGTGACAGTGATGGCTGGGGTGGAAGATTATACCTCATTTGTCACTTGATCAAACCCAAGTGGGCATGTAGGGCACTAAATAGACCATGGAGTCTGTTTTTCAACGCATGAGGTAAAACAACGTCCCAGGAGAACATGAAGCATGTTCTGGGCACTCCAAGACAGTCCTGGCTCTGAACTGAACACCCTGAGAGACACTATCGGCAAAGGGGATATACCCAGAGCTTCTTACCTGCTCTGCACTTGGTGAAAGAGCTGCACACAACCAGCCTCATGCTACCCAGTCTAAGTTAAAGCAGCTGTCATGACATGTAACACGAAGGACCAGAGATATGCAACCAAATGACACATCATTCAACCATACTCCCCTCCCTCCTGTGCACATGTTCAGGGGCTGCAGTGTGACAAGCGTGCCCTGCTGCTAGAGTAAATGTGACAGAGCTGCAGGCAGTGCTGGAGACTGGCCTGCTGCTGTGCACAATTATGCATTGTGCATTTTGTCCCTCTCACAGCTGCAGCTCTGCACTGTGGCATATTGCTGTTTGTAATGGGCTTTGACAGCATGTACTGTACGCTGTGGGTGGGCAAGTGCTGCCTGGTGTGCAGCTCTTTGGATCTGTGTCCTGGCCATTCATTCACCTGCATCTGACTTGGCACTTGGCAGATGTACAGTCAACGTGGGCACTTTGCAAGGGGATGAGGTTGGCAACAAGCCAGTGGCAGCAAGGACAGTCTAACAGAAATGAGCTGCTGGTCCCAGGACCATCACACGTGTATGGGAAATAACTTCAATCCACCTATACAAAGCTTCCCTCGAGCACAACCCCAAATTCAGTTTCCCTCCTGCAGACACACTGCAGAGGTATCAACCCCACAATCTGCTGCAACTTCTGCTATTCTGTTCCTTTCTGATTTATACCGCCTTTTGCTACAAAAATGTGTGCCTTATTTAAATGAAGCACTTTTAATTCCTCTTCCTCGTATAGAAAGACCTCTATTAAAGTGGAATTATCTTGGCCACAGGCGTATGATCTGGAATATAGCCCATCCATTCAAAGATGCAGACAAATATTTGGGCTACTTATGTGATTTGAACATACAAAGCTGATGATGAAACACTGGCCTACCTAATCCTTTGATAGATGATTTTTATCTTAGTAAAGGATAAAGTTATCTTGAAATTTAAACATATATTATTGAAAATAAGAGAAGAATATGAAGAAGAAAGAAGTCTGGTTTTTAATTCATGCAAACAGATAACTACATGAAATTCATAATTAAAACTTGGCCAACTTTTCAACAGAGGAGAAGTAAACCCCAACTTTTTCCCTGTGTTTTTTCTGTATTTTCTTTCACAATAGATGCATATTAAAATGATTTTATAATATGACAGGGATTAGGTGTGTGCAAAACCACAAGGAGAGGGAACAGCCTTTGGTAATGTTACATGGTACTCAAAGTGAAGATATAATGGAAATACTTTGTGGATTATGCTGACATGACTCATACTACAGAGATGTAATAGGTGCGATATGTTAAGTTACACTGAAATAAAAGAAGGTTGTAAATCTGCAGTTTTAAATACTGTGATTACTACTAATGTGGAAAAAGAAAAATTGTATCAAGGGCAAGTCTAATCATAAAAGCATTAATTTTGCCAAAAAGAGTTATCAGCTACAATTAAAAAAAAACCCTAACCAAATGCAAAACATTTAGGGGATTTAAGCTCAGGTGAGTTCACCTCAGAGCTCCTCAGTTGTGAAGCACGAAATACAGGAGAATTTGCTGGTTCTGTGACAGCAGTTCTTATTGTGCAACTAGAATCAACCTATTAAAGGCCAAAATAAAGCAACACTTCCCTATGACTATTTTATCTGCTAGAACTGTAGCTATTACTGAGACAATAACTGAAAATGAGATGTATTGACTAGCAAGGAATGGTCCACACTGACACACACGGTCATAAGAGAAATACACGCACAGAGTAAGTCCTGGCAATAAATATTTTCCTGCCTCAAAAATAAATCAAAATCCACACTAGTGCTGCTGGCTGTGACTTCTTCAAGGTTAGGATGTGCATTGTTTGCCTTGAAATTACAATAGGAAAACTGTTTATTTTGCACAAGCATCTTTCTAAAGTTAACATGTAGTGGAAATACTTCAAAATGGACAGAAAGGCAATCTCTCTCCGGCTGCTCTCAGAGTCTGGAGAAAGTGCAGACCATTAGCTGTTAGTCAGCCCCTCAACCCCACCTAAAGAGACACCCAAGGGTGCTCTGTCAGAACCAGCTTATCATGCAGCTGAAACACTGTGAAGTACCTAATAACCTAGATATAACTACTTTACTACACAAGAACAATGGCACTGTTGTACTCTCTTTATCCCATAACAACCATGAATAATAAGAATACACTAATACAGGCAATGCTATACCTGAGAATTTTATAATGAAGCAGAATATTCTTCCCTAGGAGCTCGGGAAGCCCTTCTGACTAGGAATAACTTGCAGAAAAGTGTGCATACCTGTGTGTGTCCGAGTCATTTCCAAAAAACAAACAAACAAAAAACCCCCCAAAACCCATCCCAAAAACAAAAAAAGAAGAACAAGCTTTATCCTTTCTAGTATACCAGCTAAAGTGTCCCATAGACTGTCCACCCACATGTACAAGATGAGATAGGGTATATACTTCTGCCTTATTTAGTAGATTTGCCTCTTCGAAAGATGTGATAGAAGGGGAACCTTTATCCAACATCTTGGAACCATCAGAGCTGATTATCAGAGAGCAGCATGTTCCTTTTACTGTAATATGAAACAGTGCTGCCTTCTCAAACCACCACATTATTAGTCACATATATACTTCTAACATTGTAGGTAAACTAAGCTTCTGGTTGCTGTTCTGCACTTGCATTTTGAATCCCTACCATACTTGGATTTTTCAACTTTTTGTTTGTCTATGTATTTTCTAAATTACTTTTATGTCTAACATTAGATCTTTCTGCTTGAAATAAACACCATTAGGAAAAAAAAGGTGTTTATATATACTTATATAAAAGGCTATAATAATCTACTTATTATACAGATAACTGACACTTTTAATTTGAAACATTTTATTTTAAACACAACAATTTTATTGTAAAAGATAGTAAACTTTTTTTTGTTAGAAGAGGCTCTACTTTAAGACTTTCATAGCTGAAGTGTTTGGTTAATTCAAAACATTACAATATTGATACTACGAGGGGAAAAAGTACTTAAGATTTTGGCGACAGAATTCTGGTTTCAAATAGGGCACTTGCACTTATTCTTCAACATTGGTACTCTTGCTGCTTCCCCATTTTCTAGGTGATATGGACACGTTTGGATAGAAATTACTGGCAACCGTTGCTCAGGAAAGCTTTGTCTTATATTACCTAAAGTTCTGAGTAGCTCAGCCGTAGTTCTGTATTTAGGCCATCTTATAATTATGTGAGAATTTTGTGCACTGGGAACTACTGGAATCGACCATCCGGCCCTTTCAATGCTGTTTGAGCCTCTTGTCACATCCCCAAATATCATACAGATGCCCTTTCCTTTTTACTTTTGGGTAACTGTCAGGAATAATCTTGGAAGAGAATGCAAGTTTGGGAACTAGCTATGCACAGAGTCAACACAGCAAAAGAGAGAAGGAGGAGACAAGGGCTTTGCAGAAGTCCATTAGACAACACCAATTGTTTCGGTTATACTACAAAAAACCTAATTGTAAATTATCAAGGTAGCTTAGTACAAGTTGCAATGGCGCTATTATCTCTTCTGAAGCAGCAAGAGTGTCAGCAAATAGCTTTGGTTGTACAACAGGCACCAGCGATTCCGGAGCTGGAGATAAAAATGAGTTGTACACTTAATATCCTGCTTACCTTCTTGTAAAAGTAAAATATTCCATCAAAATAAAAGCAATTATTTTAGCATATCAGTCAGTTACGTCCTTCTAGCCTACTCTCCTTGCTCGCAAGCTAAATATTTCTTATGCTAAACAGTTTATTAACCCCTAATCACCCAGTTACTTCTGCACTTGATTGCATGTGTAATTACCTTTTGTCAGGTACAATTTGCCTGATAAACATGTCAGAACACTTGCTGCTTAGTCTGTTGAAACAGATAAATGCTGTCTTTCCACAGCCTTGGGGCATAATTAACAGGGAAAAAAACAGGCAGTTATAAAAACACACAGAAGCTGATTCAGAGAGGCAGGAGCTCACAGCATGCAGCCCGCCAAGGCCCATTGCCTGGCCTGCCATGCTTGCCTGAGCACTTATTGAGTTCCAGCCTGCTGCGACAGGGCAACAGGGGCAGCCCTCAAAAACTGAGACTTAAAGTAGGTTTCCACGTGAACTTCAAAAAAGAGTGGGATGATGCCTGTTTGGAAAAAAACAAAACAAAACAAATCCAAAACAAACCCAAAACAACAAACCCAAAGTGAAGCAGCAGATAACGATATTGGTAGAGCCCCTGTCACCGTTATGTCTTACACGCTCAAGTAGACTCCCTGGGATGGGACCAGGAATCGAAAAATTAGAATAAGGAAGAGGAAAAAAAAAAATCAGGCAAAGCAAAAAGGGCACGATTTAAATACTATTAATAAAATTTAAAAGCTTTGTGGCATTCTTGGGCTCAGTTGCTTATGATTTCTGCCCTGTAGTGTTTGCAGGTTATGTACCCACACACTACGGGGAGTGCAAAAGAAGAAATCCTTACCTGACCTCTGGATAACCCAAACAGGAGATTAGCCCATTTCCAAGCAAAGCAGGTTGTCACACTGTTAGGCCAATTGCTTCTATTGACACTTTGCATAAACATCTTACACAGGGTGATCAGAAAGGACTGTTATGCCATTAACGCTCTTTTTATTTTTTTATACCTAAGCCTTACAGAATAAAGGCCTTTCTGAGCAAGGGATAACAAAAGGGTCATAAGGTCACAAACATTCTTTTAAGTAGGTAAAAATCGGGGAAGTTTAGATTCATTGAAAAGTGCAAATTGGAACTTTTTTGCATCTTGTGACATTCCAGCACACTCAGCTTTTAAAAATTTTACTTCTAGCAAATTCATTAATCTACTTAATTGTGCATTTTTACTTTTTCTTTTAAATAAGAAAATGCTAAAATCTTCGTTTTAAGAAATAGCAAACTGTCTAATCTTCTCAGCTAATCAGTAATCTGAACAGATTTAGACATTACCATTAAAATCCTCATGAGGAACAGTGTGAAAATATATAGAACTTTTTCTTGAAGTGGTACGACTGAACAGTCTCTCACATACAGTTTTCACCCCTAATTTACACAGCATGTGGTTTGCATTGTCTACAGCAAAATATTCTATATTTTCCTTTGTTTTGTTTTGGCTTTGATCAGAGATGGAAACAATCTCCCTTTAATAGTATAAAAGCCACCTGCTGGGCATCGCAGACTACAGCTAATTGGTAAATTCTTTGAAATTTAGATATAATGGATTTTGACCTCTTTAATTAAAAAAATCCCAAAGCCTAAAATTCCACTGAACTCTTCTGGGAAATGAACAGTGCCAAGCATATACAACTGCAAGCTATGCCCCAGTCTTTTCTTAGGAGAGAATACAGAAATAACTTCATAATTTTTTCCTTGACAATGTATGGCTTTTGCCCTGTGACTGTTGTTACCTATGTATCATGCAAGTCATTAAGACAAGGGAATAGCAAACAACTACTATTTGTATTGGGTTCTGGAGCTAAAAAGCTCCAAAGATGAAGGGTACTTTTTTTGAAAATTTTAAACACAGTAAAGTCACAAAAGCCACTCACAACACCCCACACCTCAACATTTCCCACCCACGCGGTACCTAATACACCTTGTATTCAGAAGAACAAACGGGTTTAATGACCTAAGAGGAAGCCTGTCAACCAGAATCACTGTCATTTCATAATTTCTGACATAACGTTAACCTTTCAGTGGAACTAAAATCTCATCGGTTTGTGAACTCTGAGGCAACGTTGTCTTCCTTTTGTTAAAACACTTATTTATACTCTGCCCAGCATAATAGGGCCATGGTCCATGACTGGGACTCATAGGCACTACAGTAACACAGCTACACAACGATGACACTTTCTTTTTAGTCTCTGCTTATGTTTCATGCCCAAGTACTCATGAATATACATTACACAGGTATACATTTATTTCCAATGAGTTAATGAAAAACCCCTGCATGAATATGAAGATAACACCCCCATCACTTCACCAAATGTTATCTCCCTGTTTATTAAAGTGTGCACACCATGAAAGCACTTACTAGATTGGAACTAAAACATGAAGGACCAAAATAAGAACTGGACAAAGACAAGTTTTGTTCACTCTAAACATTTTCTGGTCACAAAGGAACAACAGAATTATTTAAAATATAGATATCTAGGTCCAGCCCACAAGGAAAAAAGACAGGGTTTGCTAACTGTAGAATAACACTGCACTAACCAAACGCAATTATCACTTACTCAGTTGGTGTTCCTTACTGCTGACAAATATCTTGTTAGCCTGGTTAGCAAGTCTGCCTGCCACTTGCCAAAATATTTTGTTTTGTTTACTCCTGGTGACTTATTTTGTGAATGCAGTGAATTTTAAAATCCCCCCTACTGATCACATAACTGGAATAACACACAGCGGTCTTGTATTTCAAAGTGTAAATTGATCTCTTGGTCTGTGAATGTCTCCCTACAGTTTATGCTGCCCTTTTTCTGGATTGGTATAACAAATGCATTTTCAAAGTGATGTTATGGGGACTTAGCTATGCAATTCCCATTAGTGTCAATGGGGGTCGCAGGCTAAATTCCTAGGCTATGCTTTGAAAACTGAGCCCTGGATTTTCAAAGGAAGGATAGTTTGTGTTAGAAAGGCAGTGTCTTTCAGTTTTTAAGCCACTCCACTGCATTAAAACGTGCTTTCTTTTTCTTTTTCTTTTTCTTTTTCTTTTTCTTTTTCTTTTTCTTTTTCTTTTTCTTTTTCTTTTTCTTTTTCTTTTTCTTTTTCTTTTTCTTTTTTTCCCCAAAGCACTATGTATTTAGAAATTGTAACTAAATTGAGGACATTTAAACGTTCGCAAGAATTAAACCGTTTTATATTTAAATGCTTCAAATTTATAATTGAAAATCGTATCTGTCACTATCATGAGTGTTGGGATACAATCTTTAACACATTTGTAAGTGTATAAACAATAAACTCAGAGGTTATGACAGCTGAACCACTGGGAATTGTTGTTACGCTAAGAAAAAAACAGAAGTTACTTGTGTTCAATTAAGTCCTTTATAACCTAAGTTCTCTGCAAGGGCAGAATTCTTTCCTAAAATCTGGACCTTGAGGTACACTCTGAGAGATGCCCGGTCTTGTATTCATGAGCAAGCCCAAATACATTTTACTCCTTTGGCACTTCAAATGAGCTTAGGCCTGCCTACAAAACACACCACTTGCTGTTGAGGTCACGTGAACAAGCTTGTTGCTGTTACCACAACCAGAAAAACACCCACAACATATAATTTTTACAAATCCCATTAAAACTTCAAGCAGCCCAAGATGTAACATCTGAAGAACAGTCACTGAAAAACAGTCACTGAGGCAAATATAAATAGCTAGGCCCTATGCAAAACACAATATAGCAACAAATAATACCCCTTCAAAGAAGATTTGTTTAATTATAGTGCCAATGTTGATTATGAAGTGTGTTGTTCTTCATCATTAAAGAATAAGCTGGACAAGTAGCAAAAGAACAGTCTTTTGAGTTTAGAAACAGGGAAGAGTTTGAAAAGCAGGAGCCTGGCAGACAGTCAGGCTCCAGAGGGCACGGGTTTGGGCCAAATTGCTCCTCAAGCCCGTTAGCCCGTACACGAAGTCCCTTTAGACAAAGCAAAAAACTATGTCAATGGTAAAATTTGTGTGGATTAAAAATTGTGTATTATGCAATGGTCAGGTCATTCACCATTTTTTTTGTTTTTGGGCTTCTGATGCACAGGCGTACATGCTCAAACAGCACACACGGGTGACAAGTGCAATCCCCTAAAACAGGACGTCCACTTTTGACCTGACCTGAATGAGATGTTGAAAATACTATTTCAGTTTTTAAAATTATAGCACAGTTAAACTGTCATTTTAATTTAGCTTCTGGTTTTTTATTTTTTAAACAGAGATTTGCAAGTAGCACTTAAACAGTGAAATTTACTAAAAACATTATTAACTGAAAGAGGTAATTTTTAGAGTTTTGTTTACTTAAACTTAAATTTTCTATAAACTTTTTTTTCAAATGCATGAGTCTTATAACAGACTTACTTTTAAGTATTTGCTTGTCTATGAAATAATGCCATAGATGGTGCATGATGTAGCACAGTACCTTAAAATATGTTTCACGGGGATTAAAACTGTATGATTTGTCTCAGTCATTCCTATAAAAACCCATTTGAGGTGTTTCACTAAAAAGGTGTATTCAAACATTTTAAGAACGACTGTTAAAATTAACTGGTTTAGAGAAGGCGGGTCTAGTTAAAAATTATCTAACTTGGTGTAACTAGAATAAAATTTAAACACAAAACAAACTTACTTAAACTTCCATAGCGTGTTCTGGAATTGAATACTCTTGTCCCATCTGTCATATTTAATAGTTACCAGTATCCATGTGAGTAACTCCAGATGCCTGCAGTATATATACTACACCATGAAAACTCATTATCTGAAAAATGCTGTTTTGAACTAACTAATCCAAACTTTCCTTGTATACATGCACATCTAATCTATGAAGTCAGGCTGCTGCACCCCAGGACTAAACGCCAGTAGTGGTCTGCCCAAGTATAATTACAACTCCACGTTTAAATTTCTGTCTCATCACTTCTAGGATTGAAGGAAGGAGTTTTAGGTACACGGCCCTCGTGTGTGAATGTAAACTGATGCCTACGGGAAGACAAGTAAGCATGGCACAGCTCCACGACATCAGCAGACAAGGCAAAGACTTCAGCTCTTTGCATGAAGCTGCAGCTCACGAAACTGACGCAGGAACCCACCAGCCTGGCCACTAGGAATTAGCGATTCAGTGGTAGAACGGGATATTTCCTTTTCCTATCTTTCCAGTTATTTCGTGTCATATTCTGACTTGGACGAAAACACAAGAGGACATTACATCTTAAAAAAAAAAAATTGAAATTACATTGATACAGAGATTGAGGCTTCCAACCTAACAGGAGGATATACATCAGGTCTATAAGGTTTATGAGCACCTCTTGATTCTGCAGCATTTGGTCTCCACCAAGGTCAGTGATCTCTAAAGAGCACTATGAAACACATCATCTCCACTGAGGTAACCCAGGGCTCTACAGCAGGTAAGGGAAAAGAGTTTGTTTCAACACAACGATTTTTTAATATCTATAACTTTTTGGTTCTTTTATTTTTAAGATCTGTGCAGTTCTCAAAAAGCTTCAAATTAAAAAAAAAAATCACAGTCTCAGTGCTCTGGATTCTTAGGTGGCCATCAAAGCTCTCAGCATTTTATATACAAGGTGTCTCTCTGAAAAGCCTCTGCAGGAAGCAGATAAAAATACAGCAACTGTTCAATAAAATATCTCAGCTGATCTTTGGTGCTGAGTTAAGAGTATATAGAAAACCACTGAAATCTAAGACATAATAGGCCAGAAACCAGCATAATTTTGTTTGCATCCAGAAACAAATATCCAGTGCAATCCATAAGACACAAACACTTACAGATGTGCTCATCATGAGTTTACTGTAAACAGATAGTTATTTCTTCCAAAGTAGTGCATTGAGGGTATGCCTGCATAACCACCCTGCATAGCAGATGAAGTTACATCCCTAAGGGAAAGCTATACTAGACCTGGGAATCACTGGACAAGGAATTCCACAATCAGTAGCTCAGGAATGTAAATACAGACAAGTTAAAAGCAGACCCAAATCCACTAGACAAAAGTTTCATACTCTTTGCTGGACAACCTTCACTTTCTTCTTCAGCTACTACAAGACGTTTACTTCCACACTTGTATCTATCAAATGACTCAAAACATTTTAGAACAGCCCATATAAAATCCTGGTACTTGTTTTTGTTTTTCTTGTCTAGATAACTTGGTTTAGCAAAGGCTTCTGAGACCAAGGAGTTGCAGTAACAAGAAACCTGGATAACTCAGAATTTGTTTTTGTTGGCTTTTTGCAAAAGACCTTTCTTCTCCTGCTGCTCTGTTTGCAAACATTTTAGGAAAAACCCTTTCAGCTTAATGTCAATAGTTCAATATTACTTCTTCTCTAAGAAACAGATCTTCAAGAAATTATTCTCCTTAGAATTTTATCTTTTTGCTTAGAATACGTCTTTTCTCATCACTTCTCAGATGACAGTATTTTCTTAAAAATGTTTAATCCGAAAAAATAATTTTACAACTGCTCTGGAAGACAGAAAAAGTCCAAACTAAGCAATATGTAAGTTTGTAATAACTACTTTTCATATCTCAGTTCCTATAGATCCCAATATACACGGAACTTTTGCTGAGTAATGATGGGTCAATTCAGCCTCTAATGCCTCCTGCAAGGTGAAAACCTCTACCCCTGATTTTATTTGCCACTTTGAAATGTTATCCTTTTCTGGTGAGTAATCCTGTGCTAGATTCTTTTGCTTCTTAAGCGAACATTATTCTCACCCTTTATTGACTGACCACATCTATTATCACATGTAAGCAGTGTTAATCCTCTAGGAATTAACACCCTTATTAAAGTAATTTTAAGTCAAAGAAGTTTAAATTGCATTATTGGTTTTATTTAATTAAGCTATGGGGACTGTTTTACACTGTTATTTGAGTTTTCAGCTCCTGCCTTTTCAATCCACTAGTTACGCAGGTTCCTCCCACCCCTCCCACAACCCC
>NW_010312473.1:0-2591 GCF_000700745.2 Antrostomus carolinensis
CGTGGCAATACAACAATGGGAAGGGGAATAGCGTCATGCCTTGGAATTGTGACCCACAGCTGTCATGGACAATGGAGCCATGATGAAAGGATATGATCTTTTGTAAT
This sequence comes from Antrostomus carolinensis, assembly GCF_000700745.2. Classification (NCBI taxonomy): domain Eukaryota; kingdom Metazoa; phylum Chordata; class Aves; order Caprimulgiformes; family Caprimulgidae; genus Antrostomus; species Antrostomus carolinensis. Next base: position 108 of record NW_010312473.1, read on the forward strand.
AGAGCACAGATGAAGTCATTACATGATTGTGACAAAAAGGTATTCTTCTCAAAAAAAAAACCCCAACCAAAACCAAACAACAAACCCAAACAAACATTTGGAGGAGGAGTTTGTATATATATATATATGTATACACATAGAGATATATACATAGAGATATATGTATACACATATATTTCTCTTTTTTGTTTGTTTCTGTCATTTCCTCTTATCAGGCTGTAGTTTTTCAAATGGCAAGACATTTCTATTAAGCATGCTTTCCCTGGAAGTATTAGCTTCTTGTTTAGAATCATAGAATCACTTTGGTTGGAAAAGAACTTTTAGGATCATCAAGACCAACCCTAAACCTAACACTGCCACGTCCACCACTAAACAATGTCAAGGGCAAGACTTCTAGCTATGTAGGTGACAAGGGAGAGATCTATTGGAGAACTTATACAGAAAGAACACGCTGACTTAGGTCTACATTGATACCTGGGAATAAGATATAGTTCATGGTTCAAGCCCTGATGATGGTCTATAGAGTGTTGCTCTTGAAGTCTTAAGAGAATGGAAGGCTGGATGGTGAATCACCAAAGCAGTGCAGTTTCCAAGACAGAAAATATTTGAGGAATATTTTGACAGCTGACAAACCTCTCGTCTAATGTCATGCCTTGGAATTGTGACCCACAAACAACAAAAAAACCCTCTGAAATATTTTTTGCTAAGCTAGTCAAAATTCAGACCTAGTTTGAGAGAAACATGAGATATTTTATGCCCATACTGCTAAAGTTCAGAAAATCTGCTTGCAACTGGAAATAGTATTATACTGTAAAAGATTCTTGGCAACATTAGCACTACGTATTGCTATCTGTGTAACCTGTAATATACCATTTTGGCAGGGGGACAGACTGAGTACACATAAAAAGGTTAAAATTATATTAAAAATAGCACAGAGAATTAGAGAAAAATATGGCTGACAGACGGTATCTAACATGTACAAAAGGTTTCCACAGAGACGTATGTCACGAACTATTCGTATTGAAACAGCAAATATACTAGCCTTCTAATTATTTTAGCATTAGAATTCATTTTATGTTAGCCAAGTGAAAGGACCCTGTAATGGTACAGGGTAGAATAATAAAAGAAGAATGTTTAACCTTCCCTCCAAATTCATTTAGCCAGATCCTCTCCTAGCAAAACTCAATTGGCTCCAGAAGGGCTGCAACAGAGAAAAATTCATTCCAGTTTTATTTTTGCAATGTGAAATTCAGCTCACCCATTCTTCTGTGCTTTCATTCAATCTGAAAAATAATGACATGTAGCAGATCACTCTTCTGCTGAGGAAGAGTGATTCCCCAGCAATCATATTGGGGTCCTAAGGTTGTGAGGGACTGTCGTATATGGAAGATTTTTCCACCTGCTGCCGTCTCATTCCTGACAGCAGGATCTAGTTTTGTTCTCCATCAGCATCCCTGTCCTGCTGTGCGTGAGGCTCCCTGGTAACTGTCATTACGAGTATTGTGAAACACAGCAATCTCACTGCTGAAATCTTTTGCGTTCCCATGGCAATTGTATTGTTTTCTTTTGCCATTAAATAACAGTCAAAATCCAATTTTTTAAATATTTCACAACTTCTGTAATTCCAGTACAACTCCAACTACCTCATGAGTCTGGCAGACAACCAGTTCATATTAAATACTGCTATAAACAGCCAGGGTAGCAATGCTGGATTTCTTGGTGTGGGATGTGCAGTTGTACCCAGATGCTGGCTAAAGAATTCCAATTCCTTACAAAACAGATCAAATTTGGAGGGGGGGAAACACTCTATATGCCCTACTTCTGAGACAGAAGATACAGTATAGGGATTTCAACAACAGATAATTGTTCATAAATAAAAACATTTGACTGTTCTAAGATTCAGAATTACATAGAATTTTAATATTTTAAGAACTGTTTTATCACAGATACCTGAAATTTCTCTACCTGTAATTTGAAAATATAACATAATTATTTTCAACAATGATTTTCCATCAAAGATGAAAAGATTAAAAAAAAAAAAAAGCCCTCTTTCTCAATTTTGGGAGCAGGAAATTTTCAGTTCTTGGGGCCATTCTTTTTGAAGTGTTGGGATAGGGAAAGGGAATGATTCATTAAATTTATTATTATTTCTTATTTACATGGTGATGGGATTGCAATCACTAAAAATTTATAAAGTAAAAAAGTTGTCACCCTGCTCCAAAGGAAATTGCATTAAAATGGGACATAAATTGTTGGGGTTTTTAAATGACTATTTTCAGGATACGTTATTCATTCATAGAAGTTATATTTAAAGGAAGATTTTTATTATATAGTTGTTTGTTTATATGCTTATCGCAGATCTTTGCAAAGCTGTCCATAAATATTTTAGATGTAACCACAGAAATATTCAAGTTGTTTGAGAATTCATGCATACTTTGTTTTGGTGTAGACCCAAGACACAGAATCACAGAATCACAGAATGTT
>NW_010312474.1:0-814 GCF_000700745.2 Antrostomus carolinensis
TTTTATTTTATTTTATCTGGAATTAGACAAAAATTAGACAGGTGCTAGAGAATCACATGCAGCCCTGAGCCTGCCCATCAACCCTTCCCTCTCCTGCGGGTGTTTGTTTGTGTCTGCTCGCGCCGGGACTGCAGCTACTCACTGGAGACAACGAGTATGTTTTGCTCCAGCGTTACCTGCAGAGCATGTTCAGAAACCTGAGGCTGTTGCTGAGGTTGAATCAACATCTCTTGGCTTCTAATTTGCTGGAGGCATCGTTAAAAATTTGCTTCGGACCCCATCTTCCATGTTCCTTCCCAAAGCACAGAACCCCAGACTGGTTTGGGTGGGAAGGGACCTTCGAGCTCCTCCAGTCCCAACCCCCCTGCCAGCAGCAGGGACACCTTCCACTAGACCACGTTGCTCAAAGCCTCATCCAACCTGGCCACAAACACTTCCAGGGAGGAGCAGCCGTGTTGGCCAGGAGATGCTTTTTCATTCATCCTCTAGATCAGGAGTGAGAACTGTGTCTCTCCTTGGCTGGGATGTCCATCTTGGGTCAACCCACGAGTTTTTCTTGCTTTTCCTTTTCCCCTTTTCTCCCCCATCCCACTGGTGGGGAGTTCCCAGAAGGCTGCTGAGTGTTTGGGTGCTGGCAGTCATGTTGCCCATGGACTGAGTTTCTCATGAAGGTGATTTTTGAGTTTTCACTCAACCAAAAACTTTCAGATCCTCCTCCAGTGCTGGGGTGCACTGTGGGGGGTCACCGAGTGTGGTGATGTGAGGCCAGGGATGGTGGGGAAACATTGAGTCCAACCATAAACCCAACACTACC
>NW_010312475.1:0-5509 GCF_000700745.2 Antrostomus carolinensis
GGGAGTGAATGCAGGACCACATGGTCCTACTCTGAGTCAAACCACCACAGCCCCAGTCCTGCCCCGCTGTATTTCTGTGATTAACTTAAACACAAGCTGATATCTAAAGGCAAAGCACCCAGCTTTGATTCCCTGGCAGGTTTCCTGCTCAGGCACAGGGACGTGCTCCGAGGCCCATTTTCAGCTCATCACCTGGCAGCTCCCCGGCGAGGGGCAGCGTGCTCGTCCCTCCATACACCTGGGACAAGAAGCAACAGCTTTTAATGTTTCCCCCCCACCCCGTCCTTTCACGCTGTGCGACGCTGGAGAGCGAAGCAGCCCCACTGCTTGTTTTTCAAAAGCTGTTTGCTGCTTAATTTAGGATCGTCTACTTAAAAGTCTCCAGCCAGAGCTGTAAAACCCACAGCTGTGCTTTGCAGATGAGAGACTTGAGTTGGTTTCAGATCTTGTTTTTGGAAAGGCCGTCGCGATCTTGAGCAAAGGCAACACAAATGGCACGAGTCCATCCGTTAGAGTGGCCAAGTGTGAGAGCTGTGGTCCTCCTGCAGAGCTCTTGAAGGAGAGCTTAACTGCTGGAGAGAGTCCAGCACAGAGCCACCAAGATGATGAAGGGAGTGGAGCATCTCCCTGCTGAGGAAAGGCTGAGGGAGCTGGGGCTCTTTAGCTTGGAGAAGAGGAGACTGAGGGGTGACCTCATTAATGTTTATAAATATGTAAAGGGCGAATGTCAGGAGGATGGAGCCAGGCTCTTCTCAGTGATGCCCAATGGTAGGACAAGGGGCAATGGGTGTGAGCTGGAACACAGGAGGTTCTGCTTAAACCTGAGAAGGAACTTCTTTCCAGTGAGGGTGCCAGAGCCCTGGGACAGGCTGCCCAGGGAGGGTGTGGAGTCTCCTTCTCTGGAGACATTCAAAACCCACCTGGATGCCTTCCTGTGTGATCTCATGGAGGTTCCTGCTCTGGCAGGGGGGTTGGACTGGATGATCTTCCGAGGTCCCTTCCAATCCCCAACATTCTGTGATTCTGTGACAGAAGTCTTTCTCTGTTCATTTTGGATCTACAGACTGAAAAAAAGCACCTCTTCATCTTTAACCCTTCCATTCCTGCAGTATGTCTGGGTTTCTATCACCAACAGAGCTTAAAAAACCAAAAACACTATTCAAAAAACCATCTTGAAAAGCCCTTTCAGGCCCATTTTCTTGGGATTTCATCCTCCTGCTTCTAGTGAAGCGGCTTTTTGGGATGAGAGGGAGGATTTTTAAAGGGTGTCCATGTGGTATGTGCAGCCTCAACAGGGCACTTCCCCTCCAGGAGTAGATCATTGCTTTCAATTTTTGAATCAAGGCTTTACATCCAGATGTTTCTCTATTAAGAAGTTGGAGGCAGGAGGTTGAAATTGAGAACAGAGAGTGCTATTGCAGGAGAAACAACAAATGTGGGCTTTTACGTGTAGCTGCTGGGGTCTGGTACAGGGGGACCATGTCCATGCTTGGGGGTGAACATGTACCAGGTGAAACTGCTGCTGCCATGGGCTCAGTGAAGCACATTTCTCTTTTTTGCCCCAAACCAGACTCTCTAGGAGATTATTTGGGAAGATTCACCCTGTGCTTTGGGTCCCTATTTCTAACACAAGAATGCCACATGGATGGGGCCGGGCTCTTCTCGGTGGTGCCCAGTGACAGGACAAGGGGCAATGGGCACAAACTGGAACACTGGAAGTTCATCACAAACTTAAGGAAAAACTTCTTTCCAGTGTGGGTGACAGAGCCCTGGGACAGGCTGCCCAGAGAGGGTGTGGAGTCTCCATCTCTGGAGATGTTCAAACCCACCTGGATGCTGCTGTGTGTAGTGAACCTGGTTTGGCAGGGGGGGTTGGACTGGATGATCTCCTGAGGTCCCTTCCAACCCCACCATGCTGTGATTCTGTGTGATTTTGTAATTCCAAAAGCAGGGGGACTATAAGGACAAAATAAAGGGGAAAACAAGGACAAAATAAAGGGGGGGGAAGGACAAAATAATGGACTGAAGCGTGGATCCTAGAGAGCTGAGGATCCACCAGGTCAGTGGTGAGGCAAAGATCAAGTGCCAGATGCAGAGACACACTGCAGGCACCATCCTGGTGCAGAGCTGCTCCTGCTGCTCTGGCTTTTCCCAGGATGAAGCTGCCATGACATGAGCATCTTGTAGATGCATCTGCATCAGGGGACAATGTAGCTGCATCACGATGATTGACCTCACTGGAGACAGGTCCAAGTTTCTACAGACTGGGACCAAAAGGAGCAGGGCACCCAAGCGCTAAACAGCAAAGGTGATGGAAACTAAGGGCCTGGGCGATGGACCATGTGCTCTGGCTGCTCAAGACTCAAGTTGTTACTATACCTGCTCCCAGGTCACGCTGGAGCACAGCTCCACCCAGGAGAGTCTTTGCTTGAGAGGAGATTTGGAAGGACATTTGCTCCAAGGACAAAGCAATTTGAGCAGGGATTTGCACCGGGATCTGAGCTTTGCTGTGACAAATGCTGACCCTGATGCAACAGCCAGAGCTGCTGGTGGCATATCTGAAAAATGTCCGAGGGCTATTGAAGCATTGCAATGATTTCCAGTGGGTGCCTGTCTCCAATCCACCTCTTGCACAAAAGTCCCTCCAGAGGTAGAGCAGCTGAGCTGCTTTGGCCTCAGGTGTGGTCACACTGGGTCACATTTTGGCTCTCTAGAACCCAGGTGAGCTATAGGTTTTCAGGTAGGAAGAGACAACCTTGATAACATCTGCTCTCCTGACCTGCCCTGGCTAGGAACCTCCCCTGGTGATTTCTACTAGCAGCTCCTCGGCTCCAGCTGCTTTCCTTGAGATCTGGCAACAGCTCCAGGCTCAGTTTCACTTCTAGGTAGAAGGGATGACCTGCACAGTTACTGGAGGGTTAAGAAGTTAGACAGCAGTGCTGCAGAAGAGTGGCTCCTCATGTCACCATCACACTGACTATGATCTGCGAGACACCAGAAACTCTTCAGCAGCAGCCAAAGCTCCAGATACATAAATAAATCAGATGAGAAGAAAGAGAGCAAGTGGTTTGGGTTGTCTGCAGGGACAAGAAGCAGTAAGTGAATGTTCAACTTGGGTTTTCCTTGTTGCAACACAAGAGGAACACCCTGAGAGGGGACAGCGAAGCTCTGAACCAGATGGTATCACAAGGGTGTGGAACCCTCCTCCTCCTCTTTTGAGCTTTTGGGGCAGGTCCAACAGACCTTGGCCAGGAATGCTGTAGGTAAAGTCAGCATTGCCTGGGGCTGTGGGACAGCCTAGGTGTTTGCTCAAGGTCACCTACAGCTCTTAACTTCTACAAGAGCTGGCACACTCCTATGAGTTGACCTCAGATTCATGAATTTGAGCCAACCCTACTCAACCAAAAGAATCAGGGCTGCTAGAACAAGGGTTGGGGCAAGCTGAAGCCCCTCAGTGTGGGGATGACAGTGGGGCAGTGCATTGCATGCAGCAGACAGTAGTTGGGGCATCAAAACTCAACCTTCTCCTGGGCAGCAGCTCCTGAACCCTCAGTCCTTGGGCAGGACTTGCTCCTTGAAGGCAACTGTTATCCTGATATTTACTATGGAAACAGCCAAAGGGCATCTGCAGGTGACAGTCCATCACAGATACACACAGAGAGGAGAGAGAGCAAATAGGAGCAGCTTGGGGACACAGCTGGAGCCACCATCAGCCATAACCATCAGCTGCTTTACACCAGTGACATCCACTGCCATGTCTGCCACCACATGGTCCAGCAAGTCCCCCTAGATACTGATGGTGGCCCATCAGCCAAGGCAAGTGCAGGTGGTGGCTCAGGGGCAGGCTGTCACCACCTCCCACTGCAAACCCACTGAAGAAGCATTTCACAACCTTCAGCTCATGCCAGCATCATGAGGTGACAAGGGCCAGATCCCTCTGGAAGGATTTGTCTCTTTTCCAGCCTCTTGTCCATGCTCCTGGGAAGAGAAGATCAACAGCTGGAAAGGCTGATGCAGGGAGGATGTTCCAGTACCACCAGGAGATGGGGGCACTTAGCTGGGACTGAGAACACCCTCATGGGAAGGTGGATGGCCAGGCACTGCCACACACTCCAACCATCTCCATGGCTGGAGTTGAAGCTGCAGGTAGGAGGCTGGAGAACCTGGAGACATCCCTGTGCACATGGGGACCAGCATGTGAAGGGGCTCCATGGGGAGCCCAGAAACAGGTCACTCAGTGCCACCACCTAACACACCATGGCCAGGGGCTGCTGCTGCTCTCCAAGCTTGACATTTCCTCAAGACTTGGAATAACAGCCACCTTTCCTCCTGTCCCCTTTCTTGGCCAAAGCTGGTGCAAAGAGGTGACCAGCTGCCCCACAGCCCCAGGCAGCCTGGGGTGACAGAGCAAAGAGGCTTCTCTGGCCAAGCAATGTCCTTCAGATCCCCAAGGACCATTCCCCCACTGGCAGGGCAGCTCCACAAATATTTATTGAGGTGGATGTCTGTGAGCACCCTCCCTCCCACAGCCCTTCAAGGCACATGGGTAACCAGACCCGTGGTGGTCCAAGCCCACCTGCTGTTCTTGCCAGCCCAGGTAGGAGGCTCCATTAAACAATGCTAATAAAGACTTTATTTACCAAAACCACATTAAAACACTCCTAAGACTGTCCCATCTCCTCAGGTCCCTTCAGTAACAGCTCACAGCTTGAGGATCCCAAGGGAGGCTTGGAGAGCTCACGCAGCAGCACAAGCTTCATGGCCAGCAGGACCTCCCGGTGGCTAAGGTGGCTTCTTCTGCCACAGCGGGACAACCGGGCAGCCTCCAGCGCCACGTCCCCAAGCATCTGAGGGCTGCCCAGCCAGGAAAGGGCATCAGCCACCAGGCAGGAGGCTCCAGTGGACCACGTCTGCAGGAAGAGCAACCATCAGAGCATCAGCTCAGCCATCCATGGGATGGCACAGCTCAAGGAGCTGCCTGCAGGTACGGGTCAGGCAGAGCTTCCCCCATCCACCACACCTTCAATTTAAGTCAAAACCTTCCAGATTCAGCTCACACATTGAGCATCCAAGCTTGGATGTGTGGATGATGAAGGTGAACTTGGAAAGCAGGTGGTTGCACCCAAGCCTAGCTGGAGCGTACCTGGTTTAGGAGCTTGTGGATGTAGGTGCAATAAGCCACCTTCTTCTTCTGCCTGCGGTGACGGAGGCAGAGGAGGCTCTGCCAGGCACACCCGGCTGCTGTCGTCTTCCTTGGGAGGGCAGGGAGGCCGGGGTCCATCACTGCTGCCTGGGTTGACACGTGCTTGCTGCGGCCTTGATGCCTCTGCTAAGGGGGAGCAGAGCAGGAGCCCGGCAACAGTGGGACACTGATGTCACACTGGCCACCACCACTGTGCTCTGCACTTCCCAGGGTGTTTGCAGGCATTTAACTTACATCATGAAATCCCAGAATGGCCTCTATTGGAAAAGACCTTCAAAATCATTGAGTCCCATCATGAACCCAACA
>NW_010312476.1:0-3807 GCF_000700745.2 Antrostomus carolinensis
CCCTGGTGCCGCCCAGTCCCTGTTACCGCACGGGCGGAGGGGACGCGTTTGCCGTGGCCTGGCTGCCAGCCGTGGTGCGGGGCAGAGGCAGACCGAGCGCAGCACTCCCGCTGTGCTCAGAAACCTGAGAGCTTTAACGTTTCTTGCAGCGATTATTTTGCACTTCCATTGAGGAAAGCCGTGCCATTTCACATGCGTGTGAGCAGCTTTTAGCAGAGAATAAATTCCTATTTAGGACTCAAGGTTTAATTTACAGAGATCTGTTAAAAGTTTCCTTTACATGGCATTCATTGTTAAATGTGTTTATGTACAATAGAGAGACTGAATATAGAAATTCAGAGTGTAATATAACGTTGGTCTGCTTACTCCAAACTTAGTCCTAACTGACAGAAGTGCCATGAGCTTTAGTAAGCCCCCTCCATCTCGTAGTAACACGGTCATTAGCTGAATGGCAGTTCCCAGGTGACAGATGTCAGCTTCTTTTAAGTCTTTCCCAGTGGAGGTTCCTTGATCCAAGTACAGTAAAGAGGCACATTGCTCAGAGACTGTTAAAACAGTTGCTTTATGAACAGGATGAACAGAGGGCCTACCCTGGAGGGACTGGAGGAGGAAGCGCTTTAAGATGGCTGCCCAGCCCTGTGTTTGCTCAGCTGGAAGGTGAATGGAAAGGCTGAGGGCCAGGGGAAATGAGATTAATCAAGGAGGCAGCTACCCATGGAAAAATATACCACGATCAGGGTGAGAAAGGACAAGTTAAGTGACTAGTTGAAGAGACTGTTTCACTGTTATGCACAACCTGGATCGGCTCCCATGGAAAATCCCTCCGGGAGTTTTCCCTAAGCGTTCAGGGAAGAGGAAATCACTGTGAGTTTTTCTCAGCAGGAGATCACCCACTGTTTTAGGATGCAGGTTTTCTGAATTGCTGCCTCTGTAATGCAGGCTTAAGTAGTGCGATCTGTGTAACATTTCTGCATCTTGCAAGCTGGAACACTGTCTTGCTGTTTGGCCTCTTTCTCCTGCGCAGATGGAGAAAGGGGGACGGCTGGGCATGGAAACAGGGCGCTGCTTCTGCCCGCGCGGACATGAGAGTCTAGAAAGAACGCTCTCATTAGACCACTGCTCTGCACTTGATGGTTCCATCTGAGAGGATGGTTCATCTCAGTTCAACTGCTGTTATTAGATGTACAGAAAAGTAATGCTGGTATGCACAGCAGCTTCCAGCTTATGTGCTAACCGCATAAACACATTAAAACAAAGCAAAAAATGGGGATAATAAAGTCCTAACGACATGACTGCTGGGAATCACGACTGATCATTCTGTAGCCTCACTTAGAATAGCATTCACCAAGTCTGCTTTTGTCCTTGGGAAGGAATATTGTTCATCTTTACAGTTTGAGAGTGTCAGGTTTTGGAATAGCACAGTCTGTTCACAGGTAACAGACAGTTCCAGAATGATGAACAAGCAGCTGAAATTTGGAAGGTGCTGGAACAAATACATTCTTGTTTATGGAGAGATGGGCAGCACCTTGATACAGTGCAACCTAGATTGTATCAATTTAGATACAAATGTGAATATGGAAAAATAGATTAAAGCTTTCTCAATTAAGGAGCAGAAGTATGGAGCACTTGTGGGACTGACGAAAATTATATACTTAGGCGTTGCTTGCCCTGGGGTGGAATGCAAGTGTGTAGGAAAATCCTCACTAGCCACACTCTGAACATGAATAATCACCATCCAGCAATACCTGCTGCAAGTTTAGTCTTAGGACTTTGCTCTTGCTTCCCTTGGGAGACTGATACACTGTCATTATTTGCAGTGCACACTAATATTTTTTCTGTTTTCCTCAGAGCATGCTTGGCCTTTTAGATTAGAGGCTTTATTTTGTATCATGTTCTTGAATATTTTGATCAGTGTTCATGTGAGCTAAGTATATAAGAAAGCTGGTTTTTTAATTATTTCTTACATAATGGGCTTTCCTATGTTTCTCACTTAGGACATTATCTCAAGAGCTATTATTAGCTATTTTTCAGTCATTCTGCTTTCTGGCACTAGATACCTAAATATAATTTATTCTGGAATAGTTTAGCTGGAATTACTATGCAATTTAGTATTATTTCTACAAGAAAGTTAAATTATTAGAATGACAATGAAGAAGAAAATAAATCAGGTATACTAGCAAAAAAGAATAAACTACATGAAAAAACCACCACAAAGCAAGGTGTGACCCAGGAGTATTAATCTTCTTATATAGTATAGCTAAAAAGAAAGGTATTCAAATAACTAAGTAACTTATTCTAGCATAGATTTTTTTAATAGATTACACCAGTTACAAGGAACATCACAACAGACATTTGTGTCTGAACTTTTAGTATTTCTGTTTTATCAATGCTAGTTACAACTAAGCTGATGTATTCTAGTCATATGACATTTGGGGGGAGATGGCCATGAAGTACAAACAGCTGAATTTTTTCAGGTGGAAAAATCTCCTGTCAGAAATATCTGACACTGCCCAAAATTCATATTAAAAGTAAAACTAACACTCTTGCTTCTTTTCTGTTAAAGGTATCATTTCCATCATCCTTTTCTCCTTTCTTCAACTTTATAAATACATAAATGTTACTCTTACTTTTCACTTGGAAAAGGGGAAAAAGAGACTTTAGAATGTAGGTTTTGCGGGGGAAAAAACTACTTTTGCAGTTCCTTTGCTCTGCTCCTAGGTGGAAATACTGAGGGGCAGGAGAAGAGGAATCAAGCCACACATACAAAATAAACGACCCGCAAAATAACAGAAAAAACTGTATAAATATTTGGAATTAAAATTTACCATTTTAATTTCCTCTAAAATAAAAAACTTTTTAAAATCAGCATGATGCACCTTTATAATAATTTTTTTTCCCTTTAATTTAAAGAAAATAACTCCTCCCTTAACCTTATTTATCTTAAAAACCGCTAAACACTTAAAAAGCAATCCTATATATGCTTATACCAATCAACATACTGTTTTACATATGGGAAGCAACCATCAGATTATTGTAGTATGCCTACACACCACACACCCCCTTACAGAATATTGTAACCTCATAGATGTTCACTTCTACGTATTTTTCTAATCCACCAGATCCCTTTTTCTTTTGAAAGTTTTCACATACCTTAAGTTGTAGATGCCTCCTATCACCTTGTTTTCCTGTGTTTCTCCCATGTTCTAATGCTTGAGGGAGGGTTGGAAGGGCCTTAACTCATCAGGTCTCTTAAGCACATTTCTTCTTTTACATATGTAAATAGCCCCAGGTGCTGAATGGGAATGAAATAAAATGTAAGTGGAATGAAACTTCCAGCATGTACATCTCCATTCTGTGGAGCAGGGATTTCCTGTACAGAATTACAGACTTAATGTGGAGAGAACTAACTTCTTACCTATTTGTTTATCTGTCCATGTCTAAAAATCTTCAGATGTCAAAACAAGGATCTAAAAGCTCTCTGAAAAGCATTAGTATCTGACGCCCAGACTTCTATGTTGTAGATTCAGCACTGAGCATTGCTTACATCAACGAGATTTTAGGAGGTCCTTTTGGTAATCTGTACTGAATACAAATACACAGGGAAGCATTACTCAAGTAAAAAACTTCACATTCTTCAGCTGAGCATTGCAAACCACTAACACTGTGATTGTCATGTCTGCATGACCTCTTCTTATTTAGTTGACATGTAGACTGTTTCATTGTGACAGTCTTAAAGATAAATCTCTATTAGTGGGTGGATGTAAAATGTAAAAAATGATGGGCCATGGTCAACCCCATCTCCTCCTG
>NW_010312476.1:3827-6567 GCF_000700745.2 Antrostomus carolinensis
TATTATCTGTGGGATCTGAAGTTGTTAGGTTTTTTTTGCAAGAGCTGCGCTGCTCAGTTCTTGTTTATCCTGTGCAAGTCAACAGTTCTTTATTTCATAAAAGAGTTCATCTACTTCTGTTACTTGGCTTTGAGAAGAGTCTTTAGTCTTTAGCAAGGGAGTGTCTTCCTGTTCTCAAGAGCTGGTCTGCCAAAGAAAACACTGACAAGAACATCAAGGCTCCAGAGGAACTGCTTTTGCATTCATACATGTTTTGAACAAACAAGATTGTGTAGAACAGGAGTTTGCAAGGTATAAGGTAAGTTCATTTCTGAATGAATGTTCACACAACAGAAGAGAAAGTTTAAATACAATATTTATTGAAATTTATCCAAGTCCTACATACAGAATGTATTAAAAGCATGCAATGTAACTGCATTATTTCTACAGCATATATGAAAACTGTATCCCAAAATACTTTCCAGAGTATCTGGAATAAATCACAAAAGAATACTTATCTTGGTACAAATATAGTCATACAATTGACTTATATTCAATACACTTTCTGGGACCTATCTATATGGTTTTCATTGATATTTAGAGAAATTTTACTAATTTCTAATGTTATAGTACTAATTAATCCAATCTGAAATTGATAAAATATATATTGAAGTGTTACAGTCTTTTCAGTCAGATTTGTTATTATCTATGCTAATTTACATTGCTGCTGACTGGAAAGCTCTACATTTTCATGTCACACAATTATATAAATACTGTTCTTCTCCTGTTCTTCAGTTACCAAATTTAGACTAGTAATCCAATCAAATGATGGTCATCCAACTCACTGCATGTTAAAATGGTCTTAAAATATAGCATAGGCTTCAATCCTTATTTGGTTTAGGAAAAAAAAAATCAAATAGTTAAGACAGAATTTACACAGAAAACATTTACAGGAAAAATTCAATGTCTTGCTGCAGTCTTAGTAAAGTCTTGAGCAGATGGTCATCATTTTGCAAGTCTCAGAGTTAAAATAGCTTGCAGTATTTTTGGAGAAAATCTGTAGGAATATATTAAAAGTAGAATGAACTTCCTTTTGAAGTCTGTGTCAAAACAGCATTTTGATACTTCATCCTGCCCTCTCCTGCCATTCACTGAGCACCTCACAGTCATCAGGTTCTATTTTCTGAATTCTGGCCAAAACCAGACAGAAGGATAAAGTATTTTTACTTACTTAAACTTGTCAGCTAATGTCTTTTACAACAACATGCATTTCCTTTTCTCATAAATACCACCTTCATCCATTCATCTTAAGTTTGAAGGTAACTTGCACAAACCATGGTTCAGAATTAAATTCCTGGAATACAGAGGGACTATTTGGGCACAAAAAAATGCTAAAAGGCATTATGTAATGAACTAAAGCTGCATACCTAATTGCCATTACTATGGCCAGTTGTGATTAGTTTTTAGTGTCTTTTGCTTCAGAAACAGATACTGTCCCAATATTTGCTGTTATCAGCCAGTAGAGGGAGATAGGATGACACAAGCACAAAGCTTATCCCTAAAATCTGAGTTGGGTCATTACCCATCATCTTTTAGGTTCATCAACATACACTTCCAGTTTAAAGATGTTCTCTTTTAGAGTTTCACTTCATGATGGTAGTTGTTCATAACCATAATTCATTTAGTTATTCATCGAATTAACTGTCATTTAGGAACCTTCCCACTCTAGAGGTTGTGCACCTCTTCCCTGGGAGAAGCTATTTAAACAATTGTGCGGTATTATGCCTGTTTACTAATGTGACAGCTGGAGGGTTTTCTTTGCCCTTTTGAGATCTATGAGATGTTTTGCACTGCCTCATCACATGCAAAGTAGTTTCCTTTTAGAGCTATTAAAACTAACTTGATATATTTTTAATTATTCTTTTTAAAAGAAACATTGAGCAGTTGTTAATGTTTGCAACTTCTATAGCAGTGAGGATTACAGGCTTCCTTCACACAGAGGATAATTTACTTTTTTGTTAATGCTTTTGATTGCACTTATTTCGTGAATTTTGTGCATAATGCAATCCATAATATTGTATTTGACTTTTTAGAAAGAATGACCATTTCAGGTTCTCAGGAGTTGAACCAGTTGCAAGGAAAAAAGTAGCTTATGTGCAAACAGAAGATGATCTGAGCACAAAAGCTGGAAAAGTTTGAGCTTCTGATTTTATTGTGTACATGCTTAGATTATATCAAGCAATTCATGTTCCTGTGAGATACCCATACCACATCAAAACATCCTTCCATCCATCCTCCAATACAGGCTTCTTTTATTTAGTAGTTAACAGCACAGCTACAGACTAGACAAAATACTCTAACAAATTCAGAAACCCAAGAAATAACGGAGGAATAAGATTTGAATTATAAGGTCAATATTACTTAAACACAGCTCCGACGAGTATACTTAATTTGAACAGACAATACTGAATTTAAGGACTTGCATTAGACTGGAGATGAAAGCAGTTACTTTGTGAAGCCCTGTAGCAAGGTGAGTACCTCCTGGGATTGACATTCGATGCAAAAACAATATTCATCATACAAAATGTATGTTGCTTGTTTTCTATAGCAGTTACTGTAATAAAATGCCCTTCATTCATGTTAACTGAACTACAAGAAAATACTCATAATTCATTTTAGTTCACTAAGACTGGGAGATCAAAACAAGATGTAAAAAAATACCTTATAAATATATTTAAGTAAGTTAATTACTAGATGCAGT
>NW_010312476.1:6608-14877 GCF_000700745.2 Antrostomus carolinensis
GGGGGAGGTGGGGGGGGTGTGGAGGGGGTGGAGGAGAAAAAAGTCCACTCAAAATCCTGATTCAGGATTGGTATTGCTGTAGGAATTGCAGGGCCTGCTCCAGGTTGCTGTAGGCAAAATTCTGTTTAATGAAAATTTCTTCCTCTAATGGAAAAGTAAATAAAAAAAAAGTGACAGGGATTTTCCTACACAATTACTATTGATTGTATCACCAATAGTCACTCTGTCCCATGACTGAGGAAGCGCAAACCAGTGCCTCAGTTCAACAAAGCAAAATCCATTCTAATCTGCTGTATTGCTTACTGTTTTGAGCAACAAACATGACATCCATCTGCGTGCATTGAGGGAACTGTTTGAAAGAGCACAGTTGCATCTCTCCCTCCCAAAGAGGGCTGGTTACAAGTGAACTTTTTCCAGGTGAACAGAGCCCTCAGCTGTACCAGGTCTGACAGGTGTGAAGCGTCCTCACACTTTGTACACAGACAAAGGGGGAGCTTTCAGAGTAATGCCCTCTTCCAGCATAGTTTCAGATACTGCTTCTAGTAGTATTGAAAATAAAATATATTAGAGCTTCATTGTACAAACAGAATTACAACACAATTGAAGAAAAAAAACTGTACAGCTATACAACTCCTTCTTTACAGGCATTTGAAATGGCACATTGCACTAGACAGCTTCTAAAGAAGCAATATTGACTGCTGTTTCACTCATCCTGCTTCTTCCATATCCCCCTCACAGTTAATGTCAGTAGTAACTTCAGATACAAAGTTACTAAAAAGCTGCTTTCAGTGTAAATTTAGCAAGACTCCATGCTGCCGTTCTTCTCTATGAGTTGATAAAAATTTATCTAATCAAGCTGCAAAGGCGCAAGATATTTGCTCGTATTTAGAAAACACATTGACTGGAAAGCTCAAGATGTACTGTTCTTCGTGCTAAATTCCAACACTCTCTTGAACGGGGTGTATGTCCTCACTGGCCTTGCACTTTCAGGAGATCTGCTGTTCTCAGTACTTGGACTGTTAAGGAGACAAGAAAAAGCTTAAGAGAGTTAACATCAGAGTATCAGACAGCACGGCTGGAAATGCCACAACAATGCACTTGTGCCTTGTTACTGATATTGACAGGCTAAAATTAAACTCTTCAGTGTATTTGATATGTTCCATATTTCTTTTCCATAATGCTGCAAAGAATATTTGATAAAAACTGTGGCCGACATTGAGAAGTTTACACGCAGGCACCTGCTGGAGCTCATATTGGAACATCCAGCAATACAGCTACTAGGACTAAGGATCCTGCAACAACAGAGACAGCAATATTACACATAAGAACATGATTGTGACAAGTAATTCCATAAAACACTGTTTTTGAGGTTTCAAACCTCATGCCATTAATATATGCTCTAGGCTGAACACTGAAATGAGTGTATTTTTAAACTGGGAAGGAAGTTTTAGTTTGTGTTGCAGATTGCTGATTTCATGTGCTAATTTACATTCCTCAAACAAAATGATTCCATTTGCAGGGCAGTTAAGATAAACACGTTTACTTGTTGGTAGTAAAAGTAATGTGCAATGGTCCTCCTTACCTTACTGTTTTGGTTTCTGTTTTGCCCTTCCCTGTGGTGACTTGTTGGGGGAGAAGACTCAAGCGCGAGTCCATAGGCTTGCTCGCAGGGCTCAGTGCAAGCCGGTTGCAGTGTTCAGGGCAGAGAAAGGGGAGGAGGAGAAGGGGAGACACGGTATGTGGATCTTTACAAAGCCAGACTATGGAGCCACTGGCCACCACAGATCAGAGGTAACCGTTCCAGAGCAGAAGTGGCAATGTTACCAAGCTCTTTACTCAGCAATCTTCCACTTAGGGCTAGGATATCTCCAGAAATTGCTGCAGCCCTAGACTGT
Organism: Antrostomus carolinensis; assembly: GCF_000700745.2. Classification (NCBI taxonomy): domain Eukaryota; kingdom Metazoa; phylum Chordata; class Aves; order Caprimulgiformes; family Caprimulgidae; genus Antrostomus; species Antrostomus carolinensis. The sequence continues at coordinate 8,504 of NW_010312476.1, forward strand.
TACTGTTGGTGCTGCCTGCCCTTTAAAATGGTTCTCGACACATCTCCCGGAACACAAAGAATGAAGTATGCATGAAGCCAGCACTAACCAGCCTCACAGTAGAGTTGTCAGTTGTATTCTGTAGCAACGCCAGCAGACACATTTCATCAATATTTTCCATATTTCACAAAGTCAGATCTCTTGACTTCTAGCTTTACGTCCTGCTTAAATCACGTTACTGTAAAGTATTACTCCCCAAGGGTTTGCAATATGTTTGCACCTTAAAAATAAAAACCCTACTCCGTAAGTCACTGAAATACACTACACCTGTGTTCTTTTAAACTTAGCAAAAATTTTGCAGAACTCCATGATCCACTCTAACAGTTTATGAGCACAATGGTTTACTAATACAGCACCAATAAGGGACATTATGAAAAAGTTTCCTAAGAACAAACAGAAAAAGTAAGTACCTGTACGGAAGATCACATCCTACACCAGTATCTCTGGTTTCTATATTGGTCTTTGGTTGGTTTTCCATTAAATAGTCCAGTTTATCTTGTAATTCTTTATTCTGGAAAACAGTAATTTTCATCACAAGTTTACTTTCTTTAAATTATGTTAATTAAACAAGAAAATAAAATTGAGCATTGGCATCTCCCCACAAGAAAGAACGTAAAAGTATTTATCGAGAAAATAAAGGAATCCTTACTTCTGGGAGAAAAATATAAATTAAATCAGCACTTCAGAAGCTTCTGCTTTAAGTAATTATCATACTGCTACAAAATTGTACGTTAAGAAACTTAGCATGAACATTGAGACTGTGTATTACATATAATCCTAACGTGACTGGTGTCGTAAGTTTGATTTCCATACTGAAGAACAGCAAATACATATAGTAAATATGCATCCAGATAACACTGGGTGACATCGGTTCAAATTTTATTTGGTTTCATAAAATAATCACAATAATATAAAATTGAAAGGTAAGGCCTTACCTCACATTCTAAGAAAGAGATTTTTTCTAAAAGCTGTATTATAAATAGTTCCTTTTCTTTTACTTTCTTCCTTAGCATTTCAATCTATGAAGAAAAAGAAAACAAAGACATTTAGTCTAATGCGGATGAGAAGAAGATGAAAAAGACCTCAATACCACAGGAAGAAAATGTTTAATTTTATTGTTCAGCAACAATTGAATATCTATACATATTCACAAACTGCTTTAATCCATGGATTAGCTATCATCCCATACAATTAGGATCATTTATATAAAGATGATACACATATACTAACATGGCTTTTAAGAATTTTTATTTTTCTGGAAAGGTAACAGAAATTCAAACATTGTCATTTAACAAAGCAAACTAGGGAAAACTATCTTTGATTCAAAGGCTGTTGCTCTAGTCAAATTTAACTAGACCCAAGAATATGTTGCACATTTGCTAGTTTCTTGAAGGCCTTATTTGTTCAGTTATTTTCTGGCATACCACACTCCTTGTAAAAAAAGTGAAGTTTCATTTTATACCTAGGGAATGCAACAACATAATTTACAAATGTTCATGAAAACGAAAATAAATTTAGCTGCACCAGAGGTATTATATCTTAATACTGTTCTATATGGAAGAGAAGACAACCCTCGTTATATTCTGGGATTTCTGCTGGTCATAAAGCCACACAAGAATCTTTCCCTGTTATCAGCACAAGCAGGTATGACCAGAGAAACTGGCTATGACCCAGATTTCATACCAGTTCCTTGCTGCTGGCCCAAAGCCATTCTGCTTGTGTGGAAATGGTTTTCTAAAGCTCCTAAAGGCACAAACATATTTCCTTTTCCATTCTTCTGAACTCTTTGCTTAAAGCAAGATTTGCTGTGTGAGGTTCATACTGTTATCAGCAATAGTCTAAAAGACCTGTTGACTGGCACAGGGGTCAGTTCCTTTCAGCTGACCACATTTAGCAGACAATAGCATCTTGTGCAAACAAACTGAATTTTCTCCTCAGACCAAAGGAAAAGTGACTTGTTTTTCTCTCTCAACCCCTGCTGACTACACCTACTAAAACAGAGGCTTATAAAAAGAGCAAAACAAAACAACAGCTAAATAACAACTTCAATTGTTACTGCTTCCCCAGGAGGCAGTTCAGGTTATTACTCATAGACAGCTGTAGACATACACCACTTCACAAGCACTGAAGACAAGGTGCTTCCTAGATGTGTAGTTACAGTCTACTTCTGATGCAGAAAGCAGTGTTAAAAATATCGCTAAGGAGAATCATCAAAAGTGCACTGAAAGATCAGTTTGAGGGAGGAAAGGGATTGTGTGCAGGTAGGAACTAGGAGAAGATGGATTTTCCATTGTGTTCTGTGTTCATGCAAGTCTTGCCCTACAGCAACAGCAATGAAAGCTGATAGCAGTGGATGCTCTTTTTGCTCTCAGTGTTAAATGGTGTCAGGTCAGTAATTTTTCCAATTAAATTTCAATTCACATTTCTTGAACAAGCCATTTCAGGTTAGGTGACATGAAAGTCAAAAACCCTGTTTTCCCCCTAGTAAGTCTGTAGGAACATGTCTCAATTGAGGTGCTGCAACATCAGTAGCTAAACCAACAGCTCTCTCTAACTAGGCAGAGCCCAACCAGCAACTTCTGTTTTACCAGAAATACTGTGCATTATCTAAGGCAATTGTCTCCACAATTCATTAAAGTAAATTAAAGATATAAAAAGTTTCTGGTCTTACACCTGAAAGCAGAATCAGACATAAGCCAAGCTAGTAAATGGACGGTCCACATCACAAGTGAAATGCCAGTCTGCCATGCACTGCTTTTAGTAAAGTGTCTATTACTGTATATATAAAAAAAGTACACCCCTTAAAGCTCTGTTCGATGAGGAAAGAAAGATATTCAAACTGCCATTACAACACTAGAAAAGTGTATCTTGAACATTCCTTCACAGTTTTTGGCAATATGCCAAAAGTGGGGGGGGGGGGAAATAAAAATCTATGCCTATAGCTTTTTTATAATAAGAAAACAATAAAAATACCTATGTATGCATAATACAAATCAGGTATTTTCTATAAAACTTTACATTAAGTGAGGTAGCTTTATTTTGGCAAGCTATTGATTGGCTGTGGGCTTCACTGATACAATTCTAAGGAAAAAAGTAAAAAGTATTTTAGTAAAAAATTTGGTGGACTTCTACTAAAGTGAATTCACTTTGTATAACAGCCAAACTGCAATCAAGGAAAGCTCAGAATACAGTAATTTTTCCTGGCAGCCATTATGCGACATGGATATGCAAGAAAGACCATTTCTAAGTACTTGGGTCAAATTTTCCATGCACTCTCAGCAGTCACTTTTTAACTCTGTATCTTAAAATTAATTTTGTGAAAGAACACTAACAAAACCACAAGTGTAAAACTTCCAGTATGTCTGAAAACAATGATTAGTAGAAATATTTACATCCTGCTAAAAAAGAATTATAAAATACTCAAAGGTACAGTAACCAAAACAACAGTAGTATTATCACCCTCCCAAAAATTTACCGCTAAGTATCATAAAAAATTTCAACCAAAAAGTACAGAACTATGAAAAAAAATAAGGAAAACAAATGCAGAAATTAAAACAAAGAATGAAAAGTCAAAGTCATAAAACCACCAACTCAACTTTAATATAGTCTTCATGACCTTCAGTTACCACATCTCATTGAAACAATTATCAGTTGCTACTTTGAAAAGCTAAAGTGTAAACTCCATACAGCAAGTGTTTTCAGCTGAACAGTTACAGAATATATGACTGCTATCATCACTCATCTTTCTCAAAATCAAGTATTTCTTTTTTTTTTCTTTTACTGTAAAGTGCACATAAAAACTATCCATGTCATCTGAAGCTATTATAATTTCAGTTTTCAAATCACAGAAACACAAAGCCTGTAGCTTTTTCAGAAAATCACAGAACAAATTTTGATCCACACATTTCGTTACAACTTTGTTTAACAGTATGACTAAATTAAGTCAGCTATATCTTCACTGGTTCAATAGCTTCCATCCTGCCAATAAATTCTGCTTCAGAAAAGATAAGCTCTTCTTTTACGACTTTTGAGTGGGTCAAGCTCTTCTTTTACGACTTTTAAGTGGGTCTTCTCTATTAATATTCTGTTCTCCTACTATGCATCCAGGGAAACAATTCTAACACCAGTAATCAGTATTACACAAAGATAACTGAAGCCAACCATAGCTATGTGATCAGGGTGGGGGTTTTGCCCTGACAGATACCCATTCTTGTATTGAAGACAATATACCTTATCAGCTGCCTGTTCTGGTTTTTACATCAAATACAAAATATTTCTGTTTCCAAATAAGTGATTGAATTATTATCCAAAAGCAAGACCAAACTCTTGTGTTTCATAGCCATTTACCTTAAGTTATGTACACCCTGCAATACAAAGGCTCCAAGATATGAACTAATCTGTGACACTAAACATTATGTTTACCAGTATTATGTACAATTAGATCTCGTGTAAGTTGCAATTAAACTTCTCTTTGTTTATTCTTCACATTGGATATGGAGAATCAAATTCCCTAAGGATGTTTTTGAGTTTTTTAAACTAGAATAGTCTGAAAATGAGCATGGACACTTTAAAAATCTAACAGAGAATACAAAGATTCAGACCTTGACAAACAGTTTCCTCCCCTTCCCAGACATGAACCTGAACTCCAAAAAGACATTTTGTAATTTGTCAGCAATGTTACTGCCTTTTTTTTTTTGTGAGAATCCTCTAAGGACCGGGACACTGAACCATACACAACAGTACTCCCTGCCTCATTTTAACATGTTTACATAGCATCAGTCAGAACCCATTAAATCAATCTACTTTGTCCCTCTGAAGAATTATGCCAGAATTTTAAAATGTGTCTTCTCTTCTTCAGTATGGAGAAGAGACAATGTGGTACTATATTATCACATGCATGAAGTCTTAGTCTAGCAGTAAAACAAAATGGAATGATTAGACCATGCAGATTATAGATACGATAAGGCTGTGAATTGAGTAGCTTTTATAAAACCTTTTGGTGGACCTTTAGAACATTATGAACTCAAAGACACAGCCACACAGACCAAATACATTTCAGGGAAAATAAATTCAGCAGTGGCTAAAATGACAGAGGCTGTTTCAGCCCCAGGAAAAAAGTCCTGCAGTCCCTACTCCCCAGATGCAGCAGAGGTACCCTCTGAGGCCTCTGCAGAAGGAAAGCAAGGCCAGAAGGTATTACTTCACACGGGCATGCTGCACCCCCAGACACATGGCCAACTAGTCAGCAGCTACTGCAGTCCAAGGGCTGAAACAACTTCCACCAAAGTTATGACACACCTTTAAACCTACCCAAAGGCCTGGCATAGATGACACATTCCACCAGAGTAATTTGCTACAAAGAAGTTTATTTACTGAATACGGAGTTGAGTACACATCATCTTATGCCATTAGCACCAGCAGTGAGTAAATCTGATTTGATTAGTCCTTGAGGAGATACGGCACAGGAAACCAGGAAAACCAGAAATAACTCTAGGGTGTTATATTAATATATTACTATATTAATTAAAATGAAACCTTAATTCAGTATATTTATATGTCACATTGCATAAAGTAAAAGTGATGGTTTCCTTTGAAAGAAGAATGTAACAAGAACACTGGATCATAATGTTGATACTGGATAAAAGCATTTCAAAAATAAAACTCATGCCTTGCTATTTAGTGTCATTTTGACTTTTCAATTAAAATACTATGGCAAACTAAAATAATACTTACAGCACCATAAACCTGTGTTGCACAAACCAAAGTCTTGAGAGTGTCTATTTTTCAAGGAGCTGCATAAAGCAAGAGAACAACTAGCAGGTAGCAGAGCAATAGATTTTTACTTTTGTTTGAATATAAGGTAAGGAGAAGGAAAGAAGCAGGATAGGTCAAACACAATACTGAACTGAGGGCCCAAGTGGTGGCCAGAATAGTCTAGGGACAGAAACAGATCAATGCAAGCCAAAGACTCTCAACTTCCATGTACTGACTCTTGGATCTGAGTCACTTCTGGAATGACTCCAGGAGAGAATTATCACCAAGGTGTTCCTACATTTTCTTTTGGCAATGCCCAAGGCCTATAATCTACCTCATCCTTGCTGGGTCTGCAGACTTCAGCATTTCAGGTCACTGCCCACTCAGCAACTCACTTACAAATCTGGCTTTTGCACAACTACCCTCTCAGATTTCTCCATAATTTTCTACAAGCACTATTCAGGTATATCCTTCAGCCTCTCCTCTTTAAACCTTCTCCAGAAGTGCCCAGACAGACTTTCCCTAGCACTTACCTCTTGACCTGAACCGCATTGTCATACTCACTAGCCGTTCTTTTCCCT
>NW_010312476.1:14894-15837 GCF_000700745.2 Antrostomus carolinensis
AAGTCCACATTAAGTAAACAAAACTGGCAACCTACTTAAAAATATAATTTTACATTAATGACCCACTCATTCCTTTCAAAACACTTCTCCTAACAATAAAAATGTGAATTTAGCAACCCTGGGCCACACCATCACCCTTTTTCCTATCACTTCATCCTCCCTAACCATCCCCACACCACTGTATTCATTGGTCCTGCTTTCCCTTCTCCTGTTGAGAAACATCTGACTATTCCAAAACGGGGAAGGGAAGAGCTACAAGGCCCAAGCTACAGTATTGTAATTTATCTGATCTACCAGCAGCTGAGAGGCATCACATGCTCTTAGGCCATCCCATGCTCAAGCACATTCCCCTCAGTGCTGTAATTAGGAGTTATGAACTCCCTGGCTCAGTCACTCAGAACACACACACTGCTCAGGAGCTCCATGCCTGGTGACAGGCCAATACAGTGGGGTGCACGCGAGCTCAGCTCTTCAGCCACTGCACTTAAATCCCCAGCATTTGGTTGTCAGGAACAGGAAGGGCACCCGATCTCTCCCCATCATGGCAGGATCCATGAAGTTCCCTGCAGATTGTGTTGAGTATGCAGCTTGCATTTCACATACCCACTGCAATTTCTAATGATCTGAATCAGCACATAAAGCCCCAAGTGCACTAAATTTATCCACTGGTTCAGGATTAATATGGCCACACCACTTCTTTTCAAGCTCTCTCCTCCCTGATTCAGTCCTATTGCTGTTACCACCTCTATGCTTCTGCCTACTTCTGAAATCTTGAGGTTACTTCCTCCCAAACTCCCTCAGCCTCCAGATTGTCACCTTATCTTCTAGCAACTTCCAGAAAATTCAATTCTTCTTGTCCATCCCATCAATAAAGTTCTGTTTCTTTCTCAGTACTGCGTCTTATAAAGTCTCCAATACATAGAATCATAGAATCATAGAATGG
>NW_010312477.1:0-1000 GCF_000700745.2 Antrostomus carolinensis
TGTAAAAAGTCCCTCCCCAGCTTTCTTGTAATGTTCTAAGCAACAGGGTGTCTCCAGATCACAAGTCCTGAAGAGCCTGGGAGTGTCCTTTATATCTACTGCTCTCAGACCAATGCTTTCACACCAAAACAAAAGGAGTTTTAACCCTTCCCACTGAGAGCCTGAGGGGATGTGGAGGTGCACAGCAGCTCTTGAAATTGAGCATCTGAGCTTGGTAATAGGACTGCAGCGTTCAAGCTGCTGCTGAAGAACTTTGAACACAGCTGGAGCAGATGGAAAAGACATTTACCTTGGTGCTGTTGGGACGGGAGAGTTTTTCTGCAGGGTTTGCTGTTTTGGTTTGGTTTTGTTTTTTTTTTTAATCTTTGATTTATATTTTATTGAGCTGCTTTCTATATTAAATGAAATGGGCAATGACATTAATTCAGGCGTGGGGCTTTCAGCAGCAGTCCCATAGTCACAGGGGTTTCTCTCTGCATTAACATATCCATGTTTAAAGCTCAGCCATCTCAGCAACTTACAGAGCACTGCACTCTATAATTTAACAGAGAACAGAAATGCTATAAAACAAAGAATTTCAGCATGTGAGAGAAGGGAAGGAAAGCATATCAAGAAAAGCCTTTAAAATATTACCTTTTCCCCAAAATCTACCAGAAGAAAAATATCCCACAAGCCCTAAAATCTGCTCATAACCCCCAACACCCAGTGACCATGTTACATCTGTGTCACTTTGAGGTCTCCTGCAGCAGCTGGCCTTCAGGTTTGAAAAATTCAGAAATCCAAAGGCTGATACAGTTGTCTGAGAACTGAGACAGGAGAATGCTTATAAAGACAAACACACTATATAAGGTACACCCACATAGTCTGGTGACCAGGTTTAGCTGTGGTTTGGTATAGTGTGAAAGGTGAAGTTCTTGCAATATGACTTATTGAAGCCAGACCTACAAAGTTAAAATTATCTGGTAAAGCAATTATTTTATTTTATTTTATTTTATTTTAT
>NW_010312478.1:0-2417 GCF_000700745.2 Antrostomus carolinensis
CAGGAAAAAGCTGAAACACCGATGGTTGAATCCCAAACCCCCCGGAGATGGATCCTCGCTGCCCCGCGCGACGGGGAGTGATTTATGCCGACATTAAATGTGCACAGACTGATACCAAATAGGGATGTTCTGTCTCTTACCACCAGCAGGAAAAGGCAATACATGGACATCAGGTCACGGCAAACACGTTCCTCACCAAAATGTTTGGGGAAAAGGGTGGAAAATGAAGAGCAGGGGAGAGCAAGGAGGGAGCAGAGGTGGATCCAAGCAAAGAGAGAAGGTCTGCAAAGTGCTGGGAATCAGCTAAATTAAAACTATCCGGCAAAAATATCACAATAAAGTGTTGAGGAGGAAAAAAAAACCCAAAAGACAACAAAAAAGTAACATACGGAGAAGTGCTGGGCTCAGTCCTTTGCCAAAAGGTCCCATCCTTCCCCGGCGTGGTGTGCAGAGCCGTGGGCAGAGCTCCTCAGCTGCTGCTTCTCCTCCCCTCCCACCCCTTCCAACCCACCTCTCTCTTCCCGCTTGCACCAGCCTGGAGATGATGACGTGGAGATCTCCACTGGGAAAACTTCCCGAAACGGGAGAGCTCCTCCGAGTCTGACCCTGCAAACCCATCGCTCCCTGGGACACCCAGAATTTCTTTCCTTTCCTTTTAATTTTTTTTTAATTATCATTTCCTTATAAACACTTTTAAAAAGTCAGTTAAAAAACTCTAAGAACACAGCGATGCTTTCAGGAGTAAAGCTCAGGTGAAAGAAAAAATTAGAAAAAGAAAAAAAAAAATCAAATAATGGAAATAATCTAAGGATTTAGAGCTAATAATAGCACCAGGAGAGCTCCCTGGAGCAGGAGAGGGGAGATGAAAAGCAGAGCTGCTGCCACAGGATGAGAAATTCTCCCTTCTTCGTCACGTTTTCTTTTCCTTTCTGTTCAAACAAGGCTGAAGCAGAAAGAAAAGACGGCGCCAAACTCGACCTGTCCTTACAGCTACAAAGATTAACTCCACCAGCACCAAAACCCTCTTTTTTTTTCTTTTCCCTTATTTTTATGTCCCACTGAATAGCCCAAAGCAATGCCTGCTGCTTAAATTTTGTATTTTTAGTATATTTTACTGGTCGGGGGCTCCCTGAAAGCCCCATCCCAGTCCCTTTTTATCCCTTTGCTCACTTCCCAGCCCATTTTGGGAGGGTTGGAATCATCTCCCTGCTCTATGGATAACAGCTGGAAGAGAAAACAGCTGGAAAGGGGACAGAGAAGATATTTTTCTCCTCCTGCTCTCAACCAGGTTTTACCCCCCATGCAAGTCCCTGCTTGAGGAGTGGTTTGATATTACCCAGCACTTGAATGTAAAAAAGCAGAAATTAAATCACTGTCTGGAGGTTACAACCTGGACACGTCATTATTTACTCCTTCACTTTGCCAGCTCGCATGATTTTAGGGCTGATCTCACAATAATTGATGTTTTTCCTTAAAAGTTCCATGCTGGGAGGTGAGATTTGGCTTCTAGGAGTACAAATCAGTAAGTTTTTGTTCGCTGCAATGAAAGAAAACTCCACCAAAACTTCAAAAATCCAGTATGAAGATGGTTCTAAACCTTTAAAATTTAGTGGTTCTTCAATTTCTTAATTCTACAGGGACCTTCAGCATTTCTGAAGTAGCACTGGCCATGTGAAACTACTCAAAATAACTTGTTTTCCCCCATTTTAAAGAGAAGGGATGTCCTTCCTCCTCGGTACAGCTGAGATGCAGCAGCCAAGTTTTCATCTTCATTTAATTTTTCAAGGGTGTTTCTTCTCTCCAGCTGTTTTTAGGGAAAAACAAGCTGGGAAACAGCCTGGCTGAGCATGCAGAGAGGATGAGTTTTCCCAGCAGGGGTTTTCAAGAAGAAATTAGTTTGGAGGATGCTCCAGGGATGGAGGAGGAGGAGGAAGGAGAAGGGAGGCATCGCCCCAGCGCTTGCTCCTGCAGCTGGTGCTGCCCTTGACCCGGTCACAAGCTGAAACTTCAGGGCAGATTAAAGTTTTTCAAGTGGATTTTGAGCGAAGGAAACACCCTCAGAAGGAAATATTTAGGGAAATCTGTTTTTTGTAGGCACCCAGTTTGAAAAAAAAACCCCAAACAACAAACCAACCTTAAAAAAAAACCTCTAAAAAAATAAAATAAAATCTCAGCCTCGCTCTGTTTCAAATTAAAGTCTCATCCAGACTTTGTTTAAACCAGTTTTAAGCAAAAACCTGCATCTAAATGTTAAGATCGCCGAGACTGAGCTGGATTTCTGTAGCTTAAGCATATTATTTAGTACAAAACATTTTATAGGCTTAAAAAAAAAAAAAAAAGGAAGACAATTTGCAAGGCTCTCAATGTAGAATCTGTATAGATGTGATAGATAAAAAATAGAATATATATAATATAAA
>NW_010312479.1:0-979 GCF_000700745.2 Antrostomus carolinensis
CCGGTGCTACCCCCGTTATCCCCCCCGGTACTCCCTGATGCTGCCCCGGGGAAGTGGGATCGCTGCCCCCGCCCTCTGCCCGGTACCACCCACCCCGGGGGTGGGTCAGAGCCCGGTGACCGTCCGTGTCTCCGCAGCCACCCGCGGCCCTGCGTGAAGTGCGGGCAGGGCTCTGCCGCCCTCGTCATCCGCCTCGGGGACGCCTTCTGCCGGTGAGGGACCGAGCGGGGATGGGGCTGCGGTGTGACACCGGGTCTCTGGGACATCGGGGCTTGGGGACATTTGGTCTTTGGGACATTGGAGCTTGGGGCCATCAGGGCTTGGGGACGTTGGATCTCTGGGACATCAAGGCTTGGAGACATTGGCATTGGAGCTTGGGGATGTTGGGCCTTTGGGACATCAGGGCTTGGGAACATTTGGTCTTTGGGACGTCACAGCTTGGGGCCATCAGGGCTTGGGGACATCACAGCTTGGGGCCATCTCTGTGATCTTGGATCTCTGGGACATCAAGGCTTGGGAACATTTGGTCTTTGGGACATCACAGCTTGGAGCCATCAGGGCTTGGAGGCATTGGATCTCTGGGATATCAAGGCTTGGTGACATTGGGTGTCTGGGACATTGGAGCTTGGGGATGTTGGGTCTTGGGGACATCAGGGTTTGGGGACAACAGAGCTTGGAGACAAGGGTTTGGGGACAGCAGGGCACAGGAATATTGTGGCTGGGGGACATTGGGTCTCAGGGACATCCGATCTGAGGGACATGAAGGCTTGGGGACAGGAAGCTTGAGGACTTTGTGGCTTGGGGACATGGTGGCTGGGGACCGTAGGACAGTCCATGGCTCAGGGCTGTGTCCCCATGTCCCCACAGCGGCTGTTTCCGTGAGTACTTCGTGCACAAGTTCCGCGCGACGCTGGGCAAGAACCGCGTCATCTTCCCGGGAGAGAAGGTACCGAGGGGGGGACACGGACCTGGGGGGGGG
>NW_010312480.1:0-245 GCF_000700745.2 Antrostomus carolinensis
AAGCACAAACACAGGCTGGGTGGAGAATGGACAGAGAGCAGGCCCTAGGAGAAGGACTTGGGATGCTGGGGGAGGAGAAGCTCAACATGAGGTGACAACGTGCGATGGAAGCACAGAGGCCAATAACCGTGTCCTGGGCTGCACCCAGAGCAGCGTGGGCAGCAGGGGGAGGGAGGGGATTCTGCCCCTCTGCTCCGCTCTCCTGAAACCCCACCTGCAGTGCTGTGTCCAGCTCTGAAGTACCA
>NW_010312480.1:644-4145 GCF_000700745.2 Antrostomus carolinensis
CTGCTGGCAGGGGGGTTGGAACTGGATGAGCTTTAAGGTCCCTTCCAACCCAAACCATTTGATGATTCCGTGATTTTGAAATTTGCTGCCAAATCAGCCAGCAAAGCCCACAGTGCATCTAAAGTCCATGGTGATGGGTGAGACCCCCAAAGCACCGAGGCACAGCATAGCCCCCTCCACCTCATCCAAGCCCCCCAAGAGAGCCCGTGATGCCAAAGCCCACAGTGGCTGAGCTCCCCCAAATCCCCCCTCCACAGGAAAGGGGGACCCGGGCACCCAGACCTTAAGGGTAAGAGGACATGTGGAGCTAGAAGAGCCCTCTCTGGCTTCCCCACCCACCGAAGGTTCGAAGGGCAATGTCAGTCTGCACCAAGACGATGTGACACTTAAAAACAATTCCCTTTTTCATCCCAACCTCCAATGCTGGTGTGGGACAGGGAAGGGATGGCACGAGCAGCACCCAGCACCAGCTCCCCTCTCCCCATCTCACTTCCCACTCTGGCTGGAGGAGAAGACAAGCCAGCAAGGGGAGCAACATCATCATCCATCATCTTGGATGCTCAGGGTGGTTTGAGGCCTCACTTTCTTACCCACATGGTGCCTCCTCCTTTCCTATTTTTCTCAGTTCACTTCAAATTTCCCCTCTTAGCTCCATATTGAAGGTGTCCAGAGAGAAGAAAGAAGATAAAAAGCCACCGGGTATCCTTCTGGGTCTCTCCCAGCAGCAGAAAACCCTGGTGACCATCCCAGCACCCACCAGCAGCTCTCAGCCCCAAGCTGCAAACCTCCTCCAGGCTCAGTCCCCAGGGGTGCATCTCCTCGTTGTGACCCCAGCACAAGCATGTTCCCAATATGGTGACAAAATCTGTCTCTCCAGCTTCAGCTTTGGCTGGGGACAGCCATTAATCGATCATAATTAATTAAATTCCCTCATGGAAGCTCTCACATAAACCCAGTAACGCTAATTATGATGGTGTGGGAAGGATTAACCCCCTTCCCAGCAGGAACCACCTCCTGGTCCAGGGCTGGGGGTCTCACACCTGCTTTTATCAGGGGTTGTGATATATTTTCACCTTTGCTGCAGCACAGAAGGCCCCAGATGTGACTATTTACCCTCTGCCCATGGCCCAAAGGTCTGAAACATTCATGGTTTCCCTCTCTGAAGCATCAGAGACCTCAGTTTCCCCAAGCAAAGGACGGGATGGACAAGATGTCAACACACAACCACCTCCACCAAGCGCTCGCTGATGGATACATCACCTCCACGCCTGGCCAAGCACTGGAGAAGCAACTTGCCAGCTTCCCATCCTCAGGTCACACATCCCAGGAAGCAGTCAGAAGCCACCACAGCCACCACTGCCACTTGGAACATGATTGAGGACAGCAGGCAACGTGGAAAGACGGTGCTGGGGTGGTCTGGGGACACACCATTTGCTTTCCACCCCATCCTTGATGGGCTCTCCTGGGCAAGAAGGTCCCAATGGGTAAATGGGACACAGCAAGAGTCACCAGTGCCACCAGCCCCGTTCACCTTGACTGCTCCAAAGTCCTCCTTGGTTCCCAAAACAGGGCCATCTACTCAACTCCTCTCTACCCTTCGGGCAAAGAAAGTGCGTGGAAACATCCAACTGATTACTAATTACAAGAGCTTGCCTTACCCAGATTGGCTCTGCTGCTAATTAGTCTAATCTCTACAGCTGGGAAATGAGCCACAGTCACCCAGAACGAGGGGATCACGCAAAGTTGGATGGATGCTTAACTCATGTCAGACCCCTGCGAGAGGATCGTCATTCCCAGCCGGTCATTGTTTAACCAGACAATAGAAAAAGGGACCGATTTGGTGTTTCTCCTCCAAGTCGAATTGTTGAAATCGGAGCATCTGCATTGCTCAACTTTGTGTGATATGAACCAGATGCAAATAATTAATAAATCCAAATTCAAGATAATGCAGGCATCTAAATTTAAACGGAGAGTGGGGTTTCTAATGGCAGCTTTTGGTGAGGAGGAGTAAGAGGAGGAGGAGTGAGGAGCTCAGAGGGATTTCCTGGGAGAATTCCTGCTTCTGGGAAGTGGTGCAGGGTGGCAGGACACCCAGGGATGTGGGCTGCAGCCACCTTGCAAATCCTGACGGCCAAGAGAAAAGGAAAGAGGGGGAAAATAAATTAAAAAATCTGTAGGCTGGGATTTCCAGGGAATTAGGACCAAACTCTTTCTGAATTTGGCACCTTCCCTGTTGCTCCTTTGAAAAATCCCTGACAGTGGGGAGGGAGGGAGGGAGGGAGGGAGAGAAGTCTCGGGGCTGCCAAGTCCTCCCTGCTCCAGGCATGGCCCAAGTTATCCAGCGGGTACAAACACACTGAACCCATCAACTCCCACCCCAGGGACCCACATCCCACTTTGCCTACAAGCGCTGAAGTTCTCGGCCCTATTCCCAGCTGGGATTACTCTTGTTTCCAGCATTTTAAACCTCCCATCTCCCCCCTGCAAAAATCCCAACTCCCTGATTTTGTGAACAGGAATTAAAACCCACTCGGAGGTGAGGCGGGAGCTGTGGGTCTGGCTGTGGTTGTTCCCCCCCATCCAAGTCGTAAAGCTGAGCCCCTTGCGCCAAAAAAGCCCTCCCCACCCCAAAATCTAAGAGCTAGCGGGATAATTCCCACCCACGTCTCCTCTCATGAGTTTCTCCATCAAACCCTGTGTGGGGATCAGCTGTGGCCGCTCCTTATCTCATCTCATCCCTCTGCAATATCCCAGCAAGAAGTGGGGGATTTGGGGGCTACAGCTGGTTCCTTCCCAGCTCCCGCTTCCCGGCCGTGCACGGGTGTGTGTGTGTCCGTGCGTGGCTCCCACACCAGTGTGGGTGCATGTCCGTGCACATCTGTGTGTGCGGGAGTGTGTGGTACCGGGCTGCACGCGTGTGCGTGGGGCTGTGTGTGTCCCCCTGTGTGCTTGGGCTCTGCGGGAGCGTGTTTGTGTCCATGGGTGTTCATGTCTGTGGGTGCCTGTGGGTGCTCCATGCCCGTGGGTTCCCTGTGTCCGTGGGTTCCCTGCGTCTGTGGGTGCTCCATGGCCATGGGTGCCCTGTGCCCATGTCCCTCAGTTCCCCGTGCCTGTGGGTGCTCCATGCTTGTGGGTTCTCTGTGCTCGTGTCCATGGGTTCCCTGTGCTTATGTCCGTGGGTGCCTGTGTCTGTGGGTGCCCCTGGGTTCCCCATACCCATGCGTGCCTGTGTCTGTGGGTGCCCATGGGTGCTCTATGCCCGTGGGTTCCCCGTGCTCCTGGGTGCCCTGGTCTGTTGGTCCCCATGACTGTGGGTGCACGTAGGGGGCTCTGTGCCCGTGGGTTCCCTGTGTCCATGGGTCCCTGGTGCCTGTGGGTGCCAGGGTCTGTGGGTGTCTGTGCCCGTGGGTGCCTGCTGCACATAGGTTCCCTGTGCCTGTGGATGTCCTGGTCTGTCAGTCCCCGTGCCCGTGGGTTCCCCGTGCCCGTGGGTGCCTTAGT
>NW_010312481.1:0-1194 GCF_000700745.2 Antrostomus carolinensis
ATAAATCATTTTACAAAAACTTCCGGTTTTTACCCCGTTTCAAACACTGAGGGAAAAATATTTCCAAGGAGGGTGGGGGGGAGGGTGATGGGTTGAGATAAAAATTCATCGTTGATGGGAAGAAATGACCAAAAATTGGTGTTTTTTTGCTGAAAAATAACTATTTTGGGGTTGTTTTTTGTTAATTTTGCTCAAAAATGTGTTTTTTTCTCCCAAAAAAAGGGGGTGGTGGGTTTTCCACCTGTGTTTTTGGTTTTTTTCTGGTGATTGAAGTTGAAATCTGTTTTTTTTTTTCCATCCACGAGGATTTTTGACGATAGAAAAAATAAAAGAAAATAAAAATAAAATAATTTTTTGGGAAAAAAAATCCCCTTTTGGGGTTTTTATGAGTGAAATTTTGATTTAATTAATAATTTCATGGTAAGAACATAAAGTTTTGGGGTTTTTTCTTTTTTTCTTTGGTGGTAGATGGAATTTTTTGGGGGTTGTCAATATTTTGTCACCTCCTCAGGGATTTGAAAACCCTCTTTTTTTTTTTTTTTAGAAAATCACCAAGAAACGGCTTAAAAATGTCAATTTTGGGGTTTTTTTTAAATATAATCCAAAGAAAACAGAAACACCTTTCTCCACAATTCCAAAATTCCAAATTTTTTTTGCTTTTTGGGGTTTTTTTTGGTGGAGTTTGATGGGTTTTTTTTTCAGAATTCCTCCCCCTTTGCCACAGCAGAAATATTTCAAAAATATATATATAAATAATAATATCAATTTTTTGGTTAATTTTGGTGTCAAAATGACCATTCTGTGTCCTATTGATGTGGCAAAAAAATGAAGAATTATGATAATTTTTCAATTTGGAATGTGGAGATTGAAGTATTTCTAATTTTTCCCATTTCAGGATGATTTTTAATGAGGTTTTTCTTTAATTTTGGAGGAGAAATGAAAGAAAAATGCTGGTTATCAGAGGAGGAAACGTTGATTTTTCCTTTTAAAAAGTCATTTTTTTGGGGGGGAAAAAATAATATTTATTATGAATATAATTAATTTTTAAATGGTAGAAACCGGGTTGGATAAAACAAGTGATAAATTGAGCACTAATGAAATGAAAAATTAAAAATAAACGAACCAAAAAGAACCAAAAATAACCCAACACCCCCCCCCCCCCCCCCCCTTTTTTTTTTTTGGGGTTTTTTTCAT
>NW_010312481.1:1238-6128 GCF_000700745.2 Antrostomus carolinensis
TTTTTTTTTTCCTAAAAAGAAAAAAAATAAATCAAAATGATGCAGAGTCAAGATTTTTGGGGAGAAAAAGGAGGTTTTTGGGTATAATACTACTGACAAAAAGGAGAAGCCGTGGGGTCGAATCCTTTAAAGACGTCTTTGAGGGAAGCGGCGTCTTGTTGTTCGCTGTCCTGGGCTGGGCTGTTCCCAGCGAACGGGCTCCCCGATCCTGATGATTTAGTGCTTTGTTTCACCAGTCCATAAACTGGTGGTACTGGGAGATTGTGGATACCAGGTTGGGGGGTTGTTTCTGAGGTGAGAGCGGTGGATTTAGGACGCGGTCGGTTGTAACTGTTGTATCTGTCCGTGGTGGATTCACCGGTTGGTTTCTCCGATTCCGGTTGATCTAACGCCGAACGCCGGGTAAAAAGTGGTTCTTTATTAGTTTTTCCTGTTGTTTTAATGGAATCTGATGATTTTAATGAAGTGGAATTTCCTTCAGTTGGTGATTCGGATGGTTTATTACCTGAATTTGGAGTCCTGGGATCGTATAAACTGATGGCGCTTAACACGCTGCTTTGCCCACTGCCTTTACTCAACCCACCGGCCGTCAGCAACCGAGGGTCGTAGGGAGCGATTGCCGGAGCCGAGTCACCCACAGACACAGACTCAGTGGTTTTAGGAGCTCTAGAAATCCCAGTTTCTGTTGATTTTTGTAATCTGGGATCAGCAGGAGCTTTCCGTTTCCGTGGGTCGCTGGGTTTGTCGCTCTGGTTGGAGGATGAGCTGCCACCGCCGGCGTTCACAGTCTTTAAGATCCTGGAAAGGAGCTCAAAATCGGGGAGACCGGTACCCGAAGAGGAACTGGGATCCCCTGAGGTGGTTCCTCCTCTTTGCCTGGGATCAGAAAGACCCGTTTGGGATCTATTTAGTCGTGGATCGAGGGTTGGCATGGATTGAAGGGCAGCTGGGATGGGAATAAACTCTTGTTTTGGGATGGGTAAGGGGATAAGATCCTCTGGGCTCCACAGGATCATCCGGGCGAAGTTGGGTTTGTTGAGGACGACGTCTTTTTTGATGTGACTGAATTGTTGGAGTTGGGAACGAGGATCCCGAAGGGAATGACCTGGGAGAGCATCCAAAGGGATGTTGATGGGTTTAGGGCAGCTGGGATGGGAATAAACTCTTGTTTTGGGATGGGTAAGGGGATAAGATCCTCTGGGCTCCACAGGATCATCCGGGCGAAGTTGGGTTTGTTGAGGACGACGTCTTTTTTGATGTGACTGAATTGTTGGAGTTGGGAACGAGGATCCCGAAGGGAATGACCTGGGAGAGCATCCAAAGGGATGTTGATGGGTTTATCTCGTAGGGGTTTCTGACCACCGACAGCACCGCAATGAGGAGTTTCTGGTTTGGGGATGGAGGAGGGAATGTGTCGAGCCAATCTGGGATCGGTGGGTCCTGAATCCACTGGGAGAGACGGGACGGAAAGATCCGCGTTCCGGGAAAGTCTGGGATCCCGTAAACGTGGATCAGCAGGACGACCGCTCCCTCCTGGCTGGGATTTCTGCAGACGAGGGTCGCTGACACCAGAGGATGATCCCATTTCTCCATGGGAAGGTTGGGTGTGAGATCTACCAGAGCTTTGTTGGCGTAACGTTTTTAATATGGAGGTGACGCTACTTCCACCGTCATCTTCATCACTGGAATACCAGTTACCGGTATCACCTGGTGGGGTGGGGAGGGAGGGAGAAGAGAAAACAGCTGATAAGAGAGAATTAAAACTGTAACATTGATGAGAAAGTCCCCAAAATGTGGCCCCTCTCCCCTCTCAACCCAAGGTTGTTCCCATTTCCAACCCTCGCCGTGTTTTTACCGGAACGAGGGGTCACATCTGACTTCAGCTTCCCTAAGTCTCATTTTTTTTCTTAACACTCCAAATTACCAGCGAGCTCTAAGAATCCTCCTCTTCCTCTTCCTCCTGCCTGCAGGAAACTCGGATTTCACCACAATTTCAACCTGTAACCTTATCTCCTTCACCTTCTGGCCAACTGTTCCCATTTTTTCTGCAGACCTGCTCCTCTTCCTCCACCACCAACACGCTCTTCTGATGCCAAGGGGGTGGGTTTTTTTGAGGCATTCAGCACTTTTTCCCTATATAATTCCTCCCCAACACTCATTTCTCCCATAATCCCCATTTTTGGGGGGATAACACCCCTGGGTGGGTAGAAACCAAAGCAGATCCAAGTTATCCCCCCCCCCTCCCCACGCTGCACGTGGTTTTGGATGGAAAACGTCGTTATTTGGCCACTTGCCTTCCTCATTTTCACGTTCTTGCTTATTACTCTCAGCTAATCTCCGAGCTCTCTCCTCTTCCTCTTGCTGCTTCTGCTGGATTCTCAAATAAAGAGCTCTTTGTGCTGATGGCATGAAATCAGGGATGCTGCCAGGTGGTTTTGGTAAACCAGGGGGACCCCCTTCGCATAAAGCATCATGATCCAAAGATGGATCCGGGAACATGTGCTCTCCAGGAGGCCCTTCCATGTCCTCGTAATCACCATAATCTTCTAGGGAAGAAAAAAAATCATTAAATGTTACAAGAAAATCTCAAAGCTGTGAAAAAGAACTTCATTTTTTTCCCCTCTGGGGAATAAATCATCTCTGAGATGGTGTTTTTGGCAAAACAGCCAAGAGGTGACCCCGGTAAATCCTCAGGACGTACCTGGATCTCCCATCATGCCGTGATCCATCTCCAAACCTTCCTGTTGCTGGTAAAAATTGTCATAAAAACCTTGTGCTGGTGGGACTGGTGGCATCATCCCAGAATGGGGGGAATCATCCGGTCCGTAGGGCATCATAGGGGGTCCGGGACCCATCGGTGGACCAGGGTTCATTCCTGGACCCATCGGCATGTCTGGGTGCATATCTGGGTGCATATCTGGGTGCATGTCAGGGTGCATGTCTGGGTGCATGTCTGGGTGCATGTCTGGGTGCATATCGGGGTGCATGTCGGGGTGCATGGGTCCAGGCATTGGTCCTGGGGGTCCTCCTGGTCCAGGGAACCTGGGAGGAGGTGGACCTGGATGCCTGAAAGAGAAAAAGAGAAGAGAATCCACTTTAACACACGCTCTGCGCTTCAGGAAGGATGGAATCAGGGTTCTCCAAAGCAACAGCACCTGCTGCTGGACTTAAAAATGGAGAGAAACCTCTTTTTAATGTGTTTGCACTCAATTTTTTGACACAGAATCTGACCAGCTCCATCCCTCTCCTCATCACCTGGAGATGGTGACACCCACCTCACACCCAGCTTCTCCGCCAACTGCCCCGTCGGCCGCACGACGATCTCAAACAACGAGGGGATTTTTTTGTACATGTCCTGCTGTTGCTGTAGCTGCTGTGGTGACAGAGGTTCGTGCATCGGTGGTGGCATCTGCGGTCCCGGAGGTGGAAGAGGTGGTGGTGGAGGAGGAGGAGGACCTCCAGGAATGGGTCTCCCATTTGGAGATGTTGGAGCTGGTGGTCCAGGAGGGCGAGGAGGTGTGGGCAGTAAACCAACCCCAGGGGGTGGTTTGGGAAGAGGATTGATCCCCTGTTTTTTGAGCTCTTCAACTTCTTTTTCATCTTCTGCTCCTGCTTCTGCATCATCTGCCAGCATCTTGAGGAGATAAAGGAGTCAGAACACATCAGTGGAGCTGCCTTGTCACCCCAAAACCTCTCCCATCCCTTTCCACCTGCGGGATCTGTTTCCACAGATGAAAAACAGAAGGTGAACTTGTGTGAACACCTCCCCGTACCTTGTCCAGCAGCTCCCGCGTCTCCTCTGTCAGCGGATCATGGGAAAACATGCAATCATCCCCGTTGATGCAGTTGCCTGTGGTGTGGAACAGCTTGCAAGGGAAATCCCGTGTCATTTATTAAGGAGAATAAATCCCAAGGAGGAGTTATTCCTACAGCCAGAGGAGGTTAGAGACACTGCTGGCTTTAAAATCAGGCTCTCAACGTGGCTGTGGCCACGTGAAAATTCAACTATGGTCACTAGAAACACCCTGTTTTCCTTTGTGTTGGGTTTTGCTGTACATGAAACGAGCACAAATCTCATTCCTTCAACAGAAAAAGGTGAAGCTGAGAAGGAAATGGGGAAGGGCTGGTTACAGCCCAGCTCGTTCAGCCTGTCAACAGAGGGAGGAGCTGCTCATTCCCTCTCAATTACCCAGGAATTGCCTTTCCCCCCCCCCTTTGACTCTCCCACATGTATCTACACAGAATAAATGAGACAGATTTCAAACTGTCTCCATGAAATGGTAAATAACCCAAAGGATATCGTGCATGTAAGGGCAGTTCTCAGCTCTGGCGCAGTAGCCGGTGATGTAGAACTTGCAGAGTTCTCGTTTCTTTGGCAGTTCAATGTCGTGACTGAAATTACAGTGGTCGCCCTGTTGGGAAACAAAGACACGACAGGACGTCGGCAGGTGGAAGCACAAAGGTGTTTCCTTCACACCCAGGATGGATTCTTTTACAAAACACTCTTTGTAGGTGTGAATCCTTCCCCAGAAATGGGTTAAAACCCAAACCTCACGCGTCGAGTGACGGTTCCGCGTGAGTATAAAGAGATTTAGGTCAATATCCTTGAATTATTCCCTTACCCAGGTACATCTGCCTTCCACAAAGTACTTGCAGATCACTTTCCCTTTCTTGTCTGACTGCTGGTGAGGTTTGTCGTGATCGTTCCGTCGGTAGTTTCCACCACCTCCTCCATCCTGTGAGAAACGTTTTAGATGAGTTGTGAGAGAAATTGGAAATACAAAGCAAGAGATGACAAGGAGAGAAATTCAAACTTCCCAGGCAGACATCTCCGAGAGGGAACTACACTGAGAGAGGGGACAACACTGAGAGAGAACAACACTGAGAGAG
>NW_010312482.1:0-510 GCF_000700745.2 Antrostomus carolinensis
AAAATGGGGTTTTGGGGGGAAAAATGGGGTTTCGTGAGGAAAAAATGGGGGGGTTTGGGGAAAAAATGGGGTTTATGAGGAAAAAAATTGACATTTTTGAGAAAAAAATTGGGGTTTATGAGTAAAAATGGGGGTTTTGAGGAGAAATGGGGGTTTGTAGGAAAAAAAATGGGGTTTTAGGAGGGAAAAAAGGGGGTTTCTCAGTAAAATTGGGGGGTTTGGGGAAAAAAAAGGGGGTTTTGAAGGAAAAAATGGGGTTTTTTTGAGGAAAAATGGCATTTTGTGAGGAAAAAATGGGGGTTTAGGAAGAGATTTTTGATGGGAAATTGGGATTAGGAGATTTTTTTGATGGGAAATTGGGATTAGGAAGAGATTTTTGATGAGAATTTGGGATTAGGAGGAGATTTTTTCATGAGAAATTGGGGATTAGGAGATTTTTTGATGGGAAATTGGGATTTAGGAAGAGATTTTTTATGGGAAATTGGGGATTAGGAGACTTTTTGATGGGAA
>NW_010312483.1:0-12155 GCF_000700745.2 Antrostomus carolinensis
GCCCAGCTCTCCAGCCTGTCCAGGTCTCACATCAGTGACCCCACTCCTAAAGGCTACTTTGAAATGAATGGCATCTCAAGCCACACAGACCCTGCAAAGCTAGAGTCCCTCCTACATCAGCTGGCAACCCACAGCATAGCCAGTTGGACATGGGGAGTCCTAGAGAGGGATATTCTGGTTTCTAGAGCTCTTTGTCCCCAAAGCCATCACCCCAGAGCCAAGTACTACAAAGAAGCTCCACACTGCATTGGCTGTGCTTGCACAAACCGAGATGTAAAACCACACTCCCTACCTGCATCATTCACAATGGACACCCTCACACCTAAATGCCACCCAGATGTAAAACCAAACTCCTTATCTTCATCATCCACCTTCACACCTAAATGCTATCCTCAAATACCCCAGCTCCTGAGCGGATCCATCAGGCACTGCCTTCTGATTGAGCTGTCGAGCTGCTCTGCTGTGCCCACTGCACCACCAGCTTCCCTGCTGGTACCTGCTGACTGGCAGTAGCTGCTGTTCAGCTGATGGCACAGGGCTGGTGCCACAGGGCCGTGTGAGGACACAGCATGCTCAGTAGTCACACTGCTGCATCCATCAAAGGAGGAATCCCAGCCAAGGCAGCAAAAACCTCGCTGAATCCCAAGGGACATGGAGCAAGGTGCTCCCCACTGCAGTAAGCTGCCCTGTGTGACACTCTGCACTGGGGAGGAAAACCTCCCTGGCTGTTTGCGAGCAGCAGCAGAGCTCTGTGCCAGTTCCAGTTCTGCTCTGGTCACTGTCACCTGCCTCTGCAACAAGCCACCCACATCGGTTAAGTGACATTTTTGTCCCTGCTGCACAAGGTAGGCTTGGGCCTCACCTCTGCGGGACAGCCGGGTGTCTGCATCTGTGTCCACAAAGAGCTTCATGCGGAAGAGATCCCGCACCTCCTGGCTGTAGAAGGCCAGGATGCCTTCGAAGAGCACCACGTCGGCAGGGTAGACTGTCACCGTCTCCTCTTTCCTAGCAGAAGGAAGAAGAGTCAAAATATGCTGGTGGGGAGGAACAAGCCAAGAGAGGTGGGGGAAGCAGCAGTGCTCCTAGGCACTGCTCCAACCCTGGGACATCACTGCTGCACCAGGGGAGCGACAGAAGAGAGGGCAGACCTACCCCGCCGCGGTGAAGGGAATCCAGGGCATACATACGCTTCCTAGAAGGACAAATGGCAGAGCAGGAAGCAGACTAGCCCTTCTCCCCCCAACCTCGGCCAGCTGCTGCTTGCAAGTGTTCTGTGCCAAGCCATAAAGCCCAGAAAGCCTGTGCATGGGGCTTGACCCACAGGAACCTACAAGGGCCAGCTCTGCTCCCCTGGGACCGGGCAGCCCTCCCCGACACCACAGCGCTTTGCAGGAAATGGAGCAGGGTCACACCATCCGTGACCAACACAGGCATGCAAAAACAAACTGAACACATGCAAGGGAAGAGTTACAGGAGCCAGAACTGTCCTCCTTTCATGGCAGTGCCATACTGTTTGAGCCTGGAATGCTTGTTAAAGCTGCAAACAGAGAGTTTACAGGGAGAGAAATTGTATATGGGGGAAGAAAAGGGGAGCTATAAACCCCCTCCACTGATGCCTGCATGTTGCTGGATGCAACTGCATGGCTGTGCAGCTTTCCAGACCCTCAGACTAAACCTGTACCTGCCCTGGATCCTCTAACCAAGGGGTTTGGAGTAGTTAACACTGAAACTTTTGGTTGTCGTGGTAGGTTAGATGCCTAAGAGTGGGCAGAAGCAGAGGGGCAGGCAGTTTGGGCTGTGCTGTGTCACAGGGCATTAGCAGAGGCACAGCAAGGCAGGGGCAGCTGTTAGACCTGGAGTGGGAGACAAAGTCATAGACGGGAATCTGGACAGTCTTCCCTTCCGTGATCTCTTTGAGTGTTTTCACAATCAGCTCGTTGTCAAAGGCATCTGAGGAGAGAGGAAATGTTACCCGAGGCAGCTTTGCAACCTCTCCCACCCACCAGACACTGAGCTCAACTTAGCCAGAGCCACTGGCACCCCATGCTGGGGACAGACAGACACACAGACTTGGGAGGAAAGCCCTGCATGGGTGTAGCAAGGCTCAGCTAACCCAGAGCTCATGGAGTTTCACCACTTTGCACCAGCCTGGGATTTGGCCCGCAGAGATCAATACCATCCTTGTATGGCAGCACTGACAGCCTGGGCTGGGGAAGGCATCTCCTCCGGGGCTCCAGCCCTCGGAGAGACTGGAGCAGTGTTTCAGCCTCGAGCTGCCAGACAGACAGAGCTCTGTTTGCTCAGTGCTCGCTGCCTCCAGCCATTGTCCTTGTGGGGACGAAGGGACAGTAGCCCTGAAATTTCCCCACCAAGTCCAGAGATGGTTCAAGGAGTCCCTGTTGTGGACTCCCTCAGTGGATGGGTTTGCAGAGCAGCTGCACAAGACAGTTTCCTCCTTGAAGAAGGGATATGGAGCTGCTGGCTCCAGGAGGCTGTGCCAGGCCAGATCTCCCTGCTCCTGACCCAGCTGCACCAGAAAGGTTTTTGAACTAGGGGATGTTTTTGCAGGGAGGAGTGTCTTAAGTGTGAGGGTTCACAACCTGCCCTTTCTCATCCCAAACACTCCAACCAAAGGCAGTTTATTGCCCAAGAGAGACAGAGGTTGTACTGCAGAGGATACAGATGTCCCCCAGCCACCCTCCAGAAGAGCTTAATTAAGCCACCCACTCCTGTTCCAGGTGGGGACATAGTCCCAGCATCCATGCAAGGATCTTTGCTGGTGGAGTGGGGGTCCCCCTCTAGCCCTCACCCCCCACTGCACAGCAGAGCCCCAGTGCTGTTCTCCATTCACCTGGGTGGTCAAAATTGAACTGGCCTTTGAGTGCTTTGGATTTCTGCTCCGAGGTGAGGACCCGGTAGAAGCTGTCTTGGCTCACGATCACCACCTGCTTCTGGCGGTAGTCCACCTCATTCTGGCCCAGCAGCTGGACGATCTTGGAGCATACTGAGGACTGGGAAAGGAAAAGCAAAGGAGGCAAGTCAGTGGCAAGTAGCACCTGAGCTGCACAGAGAGGATGCCCCCAGGTAACAGCTATTGCTGGGTGCATGGGGCACTGCTTGCTGGACCTCCAGCTGAGAGTCTGTGGTCCCCCTCAAAGGCACAGCCCAAAGCCATTGAGGGAAAAGTTCTCCAGGGTCATCACCATGGGGCCCTTCAGTGTGAAATCAGCACCAAGCTTGCTCCCTGCCTCTCTCTCCTCTGTCCCTCTGGCCTGCCCACAGCTCCTATTCTGTGCACAAACTACAGCAGGAAACCAGTCGGCTGCTGCCTGAGCTCAGCTGCTCCCAGGGTCCCTGCAGCCAGCTCCAGCCTGCCCAGCAGCTCCCCAGGGAGCAGAGCTGTGTGTGGCACCAGGGCTGAGCCTCCTCCCTGGGAGGCAGCCTCAGTGCTCTGGTTCTGCCAGCCCTGCTCCAGCCCAGAACCTCCACCACTGCATGGACAGTGAGGGATAGGCTTCTCCGAGAGGGAGAACCAGGTTGTTTTCATACCCTAAATAAAGCCCAGGATGAAAAGACACCAGGAGGAAAGCTCTGGGACTTTATCAGGGATCTCTGCCACAGCTGCCAGGGCTGGGAGGAGCAGCCATGAGCATATCCTGGTGCCTCTTGGCACAGTGAGGCTAAGGGCACTGCAGAGCCAGCAGCTAAAGAGCCACGTGGCTCTGGCTGCTGGCACAAGAACCAGCACCTCACACATGGAACAGAGCAGACCGGGTGCTGGTGGCCAGCATCAACTCTCTGCTGGCACTGCACTGGCTGCGCGGCCAAGGGTCACAGCCAGCCCCTGCCATCACAACATGAATCAGAGCACAGCCTGGGGGACAAATCCCAAACCCTGCTTCAGTCCCTTCTCCTTAGTCATACGAGTCCTTGGCTGCCGTGTTAACTGCATCACTAACTGGCAACCAGCACGCCTGCCCCGGCCAGCCAGAGCCAAGATCAGGCCAGTGGGGAAGCGCTCTGCTGCCTGCGGGAGCCCTGGGCATCAGCCCCACAGCATCCACAGTTCAGGGAGACGCGGGGGCTCCTGGTGCCAAACTGAGCTGCTTCACAAAAACGCTTGCGGCAGATGCCCAGCTGAGCCTCTCCTGGCCTTGGTTACCGTAAATTCTCTCTGCTGAGTGCTCTGTTTTGCAAAGAGAGGTTTGCTTGCCCCAGCCTGCCTCCCCCAGCCTGCCCATGGCTCTTTCCATGCTCCCATCTCCCCGCTGGCTCAACCATCTGCTCCATACCTGGCTGGCAACCTGCAGATGAAGACAGCAGTAGCAAGCGGGAACAGGGAGGGGAAGGCATGCCTGGCAGAGGAGGTCACCCCAGCAGGCAGAGGGCAAGGCTGTTTGCCTGAGAAGCTGGAAGATTTGACGGCATCCTTGTCCCCAGAGACTGTCTCTTCCCCTCCAGGCCAGGCTGACCTGACTTGGCTGTGACCGCTGCGCGTGAGTCAGCCCCAGCCCGGCTGGAGAGTCTCCGCACACAGCACTGCTGCGGAGCCAACCGGTTCGGGCTGCCCGACAGCAGTCCTCACAGCCCTGGGGACAAATTTGGGGTTTGGGTCAGGGATAGGGTCCCTCTGAGCATCCCACCTTCTTCTCCTGCCTCTCACAGCTGGAAAGTTGTGTTTCCTGAGCCAGGGCAGCAGCTCTGCCCTGCAGCAAGCTGCCGCCACCCAGAACAAAGCACTGCAAGTCCCTGCCAGTCACTCGCCCTTCAGCACACGCAGACACAAAGCCGGAGCCCATTCTCCCTTTCCTCTGTTTTCCCACTCCCCACATCCTTCTCCAGCCTGCATCAGCCCTATTGCTTATCCAGCTGTATCCCATTGATTTCACAAAAAACAAGGCACATACAGTGCCTCTCCTCCACATTTCCTCCCTGTTCTCTCCCCCGGACGCTGCTGCCCATGTAGCAGGGAGATTCAGCACAGCAGGGTTCAGCCTTGACCACAGCTGCTGAGGACACCAAACTTCCCAGGTGCTTTGCAATGAGGAATAAATCACCTTCCAGCACAGCCACCCAGACAGATCCCCAGCCTGTAGATCAGGAGGTTCCATAGGGATCTGCACCAGAAACTGCTTCCCCCAGCCCGAGGGAGGGACTCATTACTTTGGATCAGTGAGAGCAACACACCAGTTGCTCTCATACCATCCCCCTGGACCACAGCATGTGGATGGACAATAAAATCATTTGAGGACATCAGACAGTTCCTGCCAGTCTTTCTTCTGCCTTATGCACACTGATTTCTGGTCTACTGATCCTGGAAAGTGAAGAAAAGACTCCCCACCAGCTGTGAGAATCACCATCCTTTTCCATACCCAACTCAAGACACCCGATGGTGAGAAAATCCCAGGGAGAAAGTAGCCCCCAGAAGCTGGAGACAGAACACGTCCTCCCACCGGGGCCCAGGACAAGGATGGGAGTGTATCCTGGCTGCATTTACCATCCCATGCTTTGGGGTGACAAATGCCTCTTGCAAATGCATCCAGGCAGACCATACCCTTTTCTCTGGTGTGCTTTGGAAAGCTATCAGAAGTGGTGGAGGAAGATGATCACAAGGCTACCCTGCTCCCAGGACAGAGCTGAGGTTCAGCATACCATGTTACCCCCATGGGCAGGGATGTCACCTCTGGGTTCTGGTGTCACCTTGGTCCCACAGAAGGCACGGGGCCAGGGCACCACTCAGACATTATACCTCTGTAAGTGCAGCAGGACACATGGACAGTGGGGTACATCACGCGTTCCTCCAACCCAAGGGTTGCATTCAGCTTGCCTTAGTGGGTCAGCAAGCCTCAGGGAGGTCTAAGTAAAGAAGGTTTTTCCTTTCCTCACAATCATTTGTGATGGAAACAAGAATGGTTCATGAGGGACATTCCCTGATGCCAGTCTAAATACGTCCTGCAGCTGGACAGGCAGTTTTTCCCCTTGGCTAATAAACACCCCATGTTAAGGAGGAAGAAGAACCAGAAACACAGAGATTACAAGTTCCCCTGCGCAATGAGAACAGAAACTCCCAGGCTCAGGAAACATCGCTCCCAATGAATGACGCATGTCCCCTGCTTAAACCCCCTTCTCCCAAAACAGCACTTCATACATACATGGGACTGATGTTAATCAGAAGTGTGAAAAATCCACTAATAACTGGAAATGATAAGAGTTAGGCTCTGGGGAGGCCTGCAGATGCCCAGAAAGACCAAGACCAAAGCATGACTGTGAAGTACCATGCCAAGGTGCAACCAGCCTGGACACACGGTAACCCAGGGGACACATGGTGATGACACATGCACTCGAAAGGACAACCCGAACTCAGGTTCCTTCCTTTGCCAATTCCTAACTGCTTCTCCCAGCGAAGGAGATAACAATTGTTTCTTCTCTGAGAAGCCCAGGACTGCACAGGCAAACAGAGGATGACATGATGCTACAGATGAATCTCAATACAGAAACTCTGGGATGTGAGCCCCATCCCTAGCTCTGCCCTGCGTGACACACCTCATCTGCAGGAAGATGAGAAGCATGACAGGGCTCCTTGCCTCCACTCAGCCCCTTCCCCAGATCTATATTGTCCGTGTACACCTCACCATGGCCCAAAGCAAACTCTGATGGTGATTCAGCCACGGCACACTCCCAGCAACAGGATGCTTTCTCAAGCAAGTCTTCTCCTCCTCCAGAACTTGTTTAAAACTAAATATAGACAGGACACAGCAGAGCCTCCATGGTTGCCAAGCAGACCATGTTAGCCACATGAAACCAATGCAGGACTGCCCAAGCATGCACACAGGGAGCACCAGCCTTTCTGCCATCACTCAGGACCTTCCACAGGCTGCAGTGAGGTGAACCCAGCTCCAGGTTTGAGCAAACTGGCTGTGACCCACTGAGATGCAATCCCCCAGGGCTTTGTGCTTGAGCTGCTCCCTGGGAAAGCTGAGCAAACCAACCCGCACCACGCATAGATGGTTGAGAGGGAGGTATCTGCACATCACAGCACAAGAAACAAGCTCAGAGATGTTCTTCCTGAACACAAGCAGCTGCAGCTCCCCTTGCAGGATTCCTCCTCTAAACCAAGCACACAAGTGACCAGTGTTTAAGAAGGACAGCTTTATTCTGCTGGGAGGGGAAGACACAGAGGACATTTGGGGAACAATTCCAACACATTCTCCCAAAAGGAGAGAGGTGGTGCACATGGGAAGAAATGCAACAAATGGGTGTTCACAGCCCTACCCCTGACACTTATTTGAAATATATTAATTGCATTAAATATTTAACTCATATTTACTCATGGCCTATAGCCAGCTGCTCAGATAGTCTTGAGGAGTGGACTAATTCCCCAATATTATTATGCAGATTATCCCACAATCCCTCTTGGGCAGCTCTGATCAGCCAGTGCATTACGACTTCAGATGGGTATTAGAAAGAAAGCTGATGGACAGTGCTGCAGTTAACCAATGCAGCAGCAGAGAGGACCTCCCACCCTCCCAAGACTCTAGACTAGACACCCAGCAAAAGTGACTTAGGCTACATAAATTATTCCAGCCCTAAAGAAATAGTGAAGCTGCCATTCTCCTCAAGAGCAGGTAAAGGGAAAAGGGCTGTGCTAGAAGCAAGACCTACCAGGGCACCACTCAGACATTATACCTCTGTAAGTGCAAGACCTACCAGGAGAGGCATGTGCTGGGCTCCAGCGTGGAAGGAAGAGAGGCATGGACTCCTGCCACCACTGCAGGTTGCTCGCCCTGAGCCAAGACACTGCTCACCATGAGGACAGTCCTCCCCAACAGAGCAATGCCTCTGGCCCACAACAAATGCTACAGCCAGCAGCAAGGACAGACTGCAGCGGTCACATCCCACCTCCCACCAGGGAGAGAAGCCCAGAGGTTATCTCTATGGACACCACTGCCATAACCCCCCTCCTGTAGGATCTGGATGTGAGCAGGCTTGGCAGGAGCCTGTCCAGGTGTCCTCATCACATGCTTGTGGATAAAACAGTCTCCAATTTTGGGATATGGAGGGATTTTCCCTTCAATCACATCAGGGACCACTGGGATTACTTGTTGCATTTCTCTGATGTCCCCTGTAGCATGGCTCCCTTTCCAGGCACCACAGAGGACTTTTACTCAGTTGCATCCCCAAAATCAGGAGCTGTGGTAATGATGCCCTTCTCTCCAGCTCATCTCCTGCAGTACACTAGTTATGGATTCTGATGTCCTCTTCTAAGGTTATCTTAATTATAGAGTATTAGGAAGCGCTCAGTGGATTGGGTTGACACACAGAAGAGATACCAAATTGGGAAGGGTCCCAGGGCATCTATTAAATATCTGCCTGCAACTGCAGAGGGACAGTTCATGACCCACAGAGTCCTTTCCAGCCCTAATGCAGCACATCTGTACGGTGACACTGGGACCGGAAACTTGTTATTCTTGTACCAAAAGCCCAGGCCTCTACCCAGAGCTTTCCCAGGCAGGTTCCCAAGTCCTGCTTTTCCCTTTGTGAGCCAAAAGCCAACCAGTCCAGGACTGAGACAGCCAGGTTTCTGTTCACTCACCCTGGAACGCTGCACATGTGATCAGCAGTCCTGGGCTGGAGCATAAACAGGCACACAAACACAGAGAATCTGAACACAGATTATGTGCGGGGAGGAAAACAACCCCCCTAACACGATGACTCCCAAGCCACCAGTTTTAGACACAGATTATTTTTCTCAAGCCCTTGCTGCAAACTCCATGGGCTGGAGCTGGCTGAGCCCACAGGACTAGGGTAAGCAGGCTCCATAACGAACTCGCACAAATCTGTAACAGGAAAGGGCTGAACCATCAAAACGTCCTGTGTATCAGTCTGATCAGGGGCTAGCACTGAATAATGTTCTACTAGAAAGTTTGATGAGTCTCTAGCACACATCGACACCAGCGTTTAACAAGTCAGACCTTGTGATTCAGGGTTCCTGCCAGCCACAGAATGAGTGTCACCGGGAAATGGTGCTGAACTGACACAGGACTGCTGCAGTCCCTACTAGTCCCCCCCGGGTCACCACTAGCTCTCCCCTGGGCTCTTTTGCCTGGCATCCAGGTTGTGACATGGTGGCAATGACCCTCAGGTTGCCGTGGCAGACCTCATCCCTTGCTAGTGTAGGGGTCTGAGGTCTGTCATGCAAGAAGCCCCATGTGGAGAGAGAATTCTCTGCCTCGTGGGGAAATGAACTGCAGCTGGGGCCACTGCTTCCCTGGGGACCAACAGGCTGGCTGTCCCACCCTGGCTGGGTGATGCCAGCCTTCTCCAGCCTCCTGGCTAGCTCACTCTTCTGGGCAGCCAGCTCAGCCTCAGACAGTGTTTGCAGCGTTTAAAGCAGAAGTGCCTAATGGATTAACAGTGAAGAATACAACTGGCTGAACACACGCTGCAATTCTGGTGCTCTGTAGTCTGGAAATTCTCAGGCTGCACGTTCAAATAGACATTTCCAACTTTATGTGCTAACTCAAGATCTAATCAGGGCAGCCACCAAGCCATGGTGGCACTCATTCAGCCCTCACCAGTTTGAAGCCAGGCATCCAATGAAAGCATTCAGCCCTTTATAAATCTGCCTTTTCTTCCAACCTCCTGATGGAAGGTAGCAATTGGCACCTCACTTTGCAGCACGTGGGGACAAGCAATTAATGCTTCAGCTTGAGTCTGAAGAGCTCTCCCCACCCCTGCAACCACCCCAGCACCAGATGCTTCCACTGCTGCTGGGAGCAAGCCACTCCAGCACTGCTGGCAGAGCTGCAGGATTCCAGGAGCTAAGCTGAAGTGAGGACATGTGAAGAGCTTATGGAGGTATCCCAACACTTTCCAGCTCATCCCAGGAGTCAGTTTGCTGAACTTTCCTCCAGCCTGCAGCCTGGCTGCCTGCCTTGCATGCTGCAG
This sequence comes from Antrostomus carolinensis, assembly GCF_000700745.2. Lineage (NCBI taxonomy): Eukaryota > Metazoa > Chordata > Aves > Caprimulgiformes > Caprimulgidae > Antrostomus > Antrostomus carolinensis. Next base: position 9,949 of record NW_010312483.1, read on the forward strand.
TCCTTGGTAGTCAGAAATCTCTTGCAGGAGGGAAGGAAGAAGCTGTTAGCACAACGACCATGAGTATAAGAAGGAAACGAGCTTTAGCAGAGCACTTGAAAGCATAGGATGAAAGAAAATGCCACAACCAGCTTTGGGAATCCCTGAAGAAATAAGGCAGCTGGAGTGCTCTCTAGCTTTGGTGCAGAATGGGGTCTTAATGCCATGTAATCTCCTCCACATCAGGAGATGTCAGCAAGTTTTGCCTGGGCTATATTTTGGGGGACAGTGGGAGAAATGCTGCCTCCCACCAAGCTTTTGCAAAAAGCCTGTCCCAGCAGAGCCAACACAGAACAGCCACTATGTGACTAGCAGTGCCCTTGTAGAGGCTGCAGCATCACAGCCTGCCCAGGACCTCTGCAACTCCCCAGTTTTGCTCCCAACACAGTCCAGACTTCTTTTAAGAGCCAAACCAGGAGAACACTCAGATGTCTACCTCCTGTTCAAATACTGCAAGTTGCACAAGCCTCTTCTGCTCACTAGGGAACAGCAGTTAGCCTTTCAATTTGAGTTCTCACCAATTTGCCTTTAAGAAATACCAGCCAAACACTCCCCCCAGCTCTTCAGGGAAGAGCTGGCCGCTTCGGATGCCAGCTTCCCCAGGGCACCAGGCAACAAGTTGCAGCAAGCTACAAACAGGATCCCTTCCTTCCACAGCCTGACTGTGCTGGTACATGGAGCAGGATGGGGGGACCAGGGAGCCTGTCTCCCCATCTTAGACTCAACAAAAGCAGAAGTGGGAGGAGCTGGGGGGGCCCTTGGAAGGCAAATGCCCTCCGTTATCTTTGGGCTGACGAGCTGCCAAAGGGGTGTGTTATGACAACAACCCTCAATTGGTGTGAAGGTGAGTCAGATGGATTTGCCACTTTCCCAGTGGGAAAGGTGCCTGCTTCCTGCTTCGTTTTCCCTCTAGGAGCATTTTGGTTTCACCCAGAGCTGGCACAGCAGCCCCTGGACTGGATTTTGGCTGCGGGCAAGTCCTTAGTTGAGCAAACCACACCAGCCCCCTGTGCTGCAGCACTTGGCATCACCCAGCACAGGGCAGAGTCACTAGTGAGGTGGGGGAGAGCCCCACTGCACCCCTGCCTGGTAGCTGCATCAAATGTGAATTTGAGAGTCTGCATGCACAAGCTCCGGGTCCTTTTTTTCCTGTTGCTTCTCCTTGAGCAAGCTTTTTTTTTTCACCCGCATATTTCTTGAGGCCTTTTCCCACAAACTTGGTACTGATCTGCTGGATTCCCTTCAACGGGCAGTGCTGCACAGAGGTTTTTAGCAGCCAGCAGTCACTGAAGGGGGGGAATCAAGGCTGAGACAGGAAAAGCCAGTTAGTACATCTCCCTTGCTAGAAAGAACTATTTCCCTTTTTTTTTTATTTTTTTTTTTTAAGGCAGCCTGCTGCTACTAAGCATTTTCACTTTGAAGTTGAGAACAACTGTGGCGTATTGTGCTGTAATCACGGCTTTTACCTTGCGGGCCAGAGACACAGTGTTCAGAGACATAACAGTTCAGCAGCGCCAGACACAATGTTATTGGGACAGCTACAGAGAGGCAGACCCACGCATCAGAGAGCAGACAAACCCAAGCACGTTTGAGTCACCGGGAGCTGTACTGCAGGAACAATCCAGCTTCGGTTCCCAGCGGAGGAGATTGCATCTTCTCTCCCCATCCCTCCCCTGTTACAGCTGGATTTTTCCCCCCCCTTGCAGTAGCAAAAGAGGTCCAAGAATCAACAGGGTACTTAGAGGCACATTTTTAAAACACTTATTATGGGCTGAGGTGCAGCAGCTGGGTTCTGCCATACTTCAAGAGAGAAAAGGCCCTTCTTCGAACACAAATCAACCCAGATATATATGGCTGTCTTCCTCCTGTGATGGCCCACATTCAGTTTCCTTAGCAAGAAATATTTCAGGGATATTCCTACTTCTAAATCTATTCATCCTCTCCCAAATACCTCTTAAAAAAATTGCAGGTAGAATGTCTGTGCTACCCTGCAGAGGAGGGCTGATGAGCTGCAGATCTGTTTTTACTGCTCTTAAATAAGAAAAAAAAGTAATTTTCTTTACATATTAGAATAGAAAGCAACCCACCTCTGGTTAAACAAATAAAGGAGAGAAAAAAAAACCCACTATATGAAATAACTAAAAGAGAAAAAGCCGGAGGTCCCCTGC
>NW_010312484.1:0-2625 GCF_000700745.2 Antrostomus carolinensis
GGGGGGAGGGGGGGCCCCCGCAGCCCTGGCACCCCAAGGGAGGGGACGCGGCATCAGGGTGGGGCCACAGGGCAAGATGCCCAGATCCATCGCTGGGACGGGCTGAAGGGCCACCCTCCCCCGTCTTTGATTTCCAGATCTGCAGCTCCCCACTGAAGGGTGGAGCACAAGCACCTCCTGAGTCCCACATAAGCCCTCAGAGGAAGGTGCGTGCAAGACTTGGTGCCCCTCGGATGGTGCAAACCATGATGGGCTGCATGGCTGCCAGGCTGGAGACCTGAACCTGGGGATGTTGGGTCCTCCCTGTGAATGCACCAGTGGTGTGCAAGTGGTTTCTCTTTGTCCTGTCAGGTTTTGAGTTCTCCTTCTTAATGGCTTCAAACTGGAAGAGGGGAGATGGAGCTGAGATGTGAGGAAGAAATTGTTTGGTGTGAGGGTGGTGAGCCAGTGGTTGTCCAGAGAAGCTGTGGCTGCTCCTCCCTGGAAGTGTTTGTGGCCAGGTTGGATGAGGCTTTGAGGCTTCCTGGTCTAGTGGAAGGTGTCCCTGCTGCTGGCAGGGGGGTTGGGACTGGAGGAGCTTTAAGGTCCCTTCCCACCCAAACCATTCTGGGATTCTATGACTCTTATTCTTTCCTATCAGCTATTTAACAGTTTGCCAACTTGAAGGTAACACTAAGAACACCAGGGGCAGTGGCTTGTGGTCAGAGGGTGCTCCTGTCCCAAAGAGCCCACTAGCAAAGGGCAAGCAAGACCGGAAGGCAAACATTATATCACAGGGCACACCAATTGCTCACAGGGAGAGGTGGGGAATCAGAGACTCATAGGATCCTCAAATGGTTTGGGTTGGAAGGGGCTTTTCAAGCTCATCTAGTCCACCCCTCCTTGCAGGGAGCAGGAACGTCTTCAAGCAGATCAGGGAAGACTGAGTGTACTGGGGTCTGTGCAGAAGTGCCTGAGCTAGGGATTTGGCAGCTGGAGGGGCAGTGGTCCTCCCGAGTGGTGGGAGAGGCAGCTGGGTCTCCTGGGGCTGCACATCTGCTCCTGCTGTCAGCAGAGCCAACTGGAGGTGGTGGGGTGGGATGCAGGCACTGGGGATGCTTGTGGGGCAGTGCACGGGGGTCTGGGTGACCATGGAGCAACGTGTTTGCATTGGCCATGGGCTGAGGGCTGCCACTGCTTCTGGAGCCATTGGCTCTGCCTTCTCCCTGATAAGGGGGCAGGAGGAATTCACCACCCAGAAACCCCAACCATGTCCCTGAGCTGCTCTGAGTGCTGCAGGGAGGAGTCTGGAAGGAGGACAGCAGGTCAGTGAGGACCACGGTCCCCTGTGTGGCATGGAGACTGCTCGCTTTGCTTGTGGAAAGTTAAATGTAGGTGCCAGTGAAGGGTGGTGCTCTGTCCTTCCTGTACATGGCATATTCTTGGCATATTTTTCACCATAATAGATAGAATCATGGAATCACAGAGTGGTTTGGGTTGGAAGGGACCCTCAAAGGTCATCTAGTCCAACCCCCTGCAGTGAGCAGGGACATCTTCACCAGAGCAGGTTGCTCAGAGCCCCATCAAACCTGACCTTGGATATCTCCAGGGATGGGGCCTCCACTACCTCTCTTGGCAACCTGAGGTCGTTGTGTCTATTACATTCTGCCTTTAATAATCTGAGAATTAGAATGATTTAGACCAAAAAAATCCACCCAAAACAAACAAAAAAACCCACCAAAAAAGCATTTTTCCTTCCATGAAGGAAGTTACAAACCACGGATCTAAACTCACTGCTGCTTCTCCCACTGCACATTTCTGCACAAAGCTTTGTTCCACTTAATCTGTGAGAGACTTAAAACATTAAACTCGGTGATGTTACCTGAGTGTTTCTGTTTGCACTTTGGAGTGTGTTTATTTGTTTTGAGTCTTGAACATTCCCCTGGATTCTCCAGCTTAGACAAGTCTCACTTGCATGAATTCATAGACAAGACCGTGGCTCGTGTCACCCCGTGTGTGTGAGCAACCCCTTCCCATTCCCCAGCACCCCGGGGTGGCCCCCACCCCATTCCCATAGAGAGGCAGACACCTCTTCACGGCTTCATTGGTGTTTATTTGGCAATTAGAGACCAGCAGAACCAGAGGATGTTTCCCTGGGAGCATCTCCAGGCATGAATGCTTGCGGGAAGCTCAGTGGTACTCGTGGGCCAGCGCATGGGCCACCACACGGACCATCTTCTGCCAGGCAGACTGGCAGGCAGGGGTGAAGTCCTTGCCGAAGTGGGTGGCCAGAACGATGATGAGGATGTCACCTAGGAGCTGGCAATGGAGAGAGGAGAAGCCGTCAGCCCGGTGCTGCCCCCACCTCCCTCCCCACCGTGGCACCATCCCGGCGCTCGCGCGTGGACACCGGTTCTGGGGGATTCATCCCAAAGCAAGGAAGGGATTTATCACAGCCCCGTGCAGAGCACCAGGCTCTTTGCACAGCTTGTATCTCCAGCACTCACCAGGATGCCTGGACATGCTGGGTCCCCCTCCCCAAACACCTTCCTTTGCCTGCTGTGCACTCTCCTCCCTCTGCTCGGACTGGGTTTATCCTTTCCTTTGACATCCCCGCCCGCCCTTGCCTTCTCATGGCTCACATCC
>NW_010312484.1:2660-10382 GCF_000700745.2 Antrostomus carolinensis
ACTCCATCATAGCCCAGCTCAGCTCTTCCCTCCAAACCCTGTCTTGGTTTCTTCCCTTCTGGTCTCTGGCTGCTCCAGGCCAACATTGCTTCCTACCAGCATGTATTCCACTCTGTGTTTCATCCCCATCCACCTTCTCTGCCTGGGTTCCTCCTCTCACAGATCCCAGCCCCATAACTCCTCTCTATTCCCCCAAATATGCCTATTCACTCCACCTTCCCCTCCACCACCCCTGCCTTCAGCAGGGTCCCCAGCTCAGGCAGCCTCAGGGTTTCTCTCTGGGTCTCACTGACTGTCAGATGTCTCAGAGACCCCTGAAGCCCTCTCCAGAGGAGAGAAACCTCTGCCCAGCTGAGGCTGGAGTCTGAGCACGGCTCACCCTGAAGTTCTCGGGGTCCACATGCAGCTTGTCACAGTGGAGTTTGCTTAGCTGAGCAAAACATTTCTTGATGTTGTCCAGGTTCTTGACAGCTTCCCCAAAGGAGGTGAGCACTTTCTTGCCATGGGCACGGACCATGGGGTTGCCAATGATGGCAGTGGGGCTGGAGAGGTTCCCGAAGGAAGAGAAGAACCTCTGGGTCCAGGGGTAGACGATCAGCAGCCTGAGGAGAGACAGAGGGACACAAGCAGACATGGACACGTTAATGTTCCTGTGGTTGGAGTGGTTTCTCTATCCAAGGTGCATCTGGGCAGATGCCCAGGAGCTGGACCTACCTGGCTAGGGCCTCGGCACCGCAGTCGGCCACATTGACCTTGCCCCAGAGACCGGTGATGAGCTGCTTCTCTTCAGCTGACCAGTGCACCATGGTGTCGAGCAAGAGGGTTTGCCTGGGGCTTCCCTGAACAATGACGAGGAAGTGGAGCCAAAGTCTGCCCAGGGATTTTTATACACTAGGAACAGGTTGTCCTAATCTCAGTTCACGTAGCCATTGGTTGGGGCTGGGGAGGGAGCTGGGCTGCACAAGGAAAGATAGCAATTTTGGATGCTGTCCAAGGGGAAAAGAGGCCCTTTTCCCCCCTCTGAGGGTGCCTTTGAGTGGACAAGCATCATCTCATACCCCTGTGCTTGTATTTGCAGCCCCGAGCGCAGGTGGAGCTGCCTGCATGGCTCCTCCCCGGCTGTGGGTCTCCAGCACTGCAGGGGCAGCCAGAGGCTGGGGGCTGAACATGGGGTGCAGACCCAAGAAGACAGACAGTGACGTTCAAAGAGTTTGCAGTTTCCACTTTGACCATGTTTTCAGACCTTTAATGATGCATTAGTGCCCTTCACTCCTGGGTTCCATCCTGAACAGCTCTATGCATGGTCCACCCCAGTTCAAAGGACCAGAGGCTTACTGGGAAACAAGGACTGAATGGTCACTCCCGATTCCAGGCCCCATGCTTTAAACACAAGATCTTCCTTTGTCTGTCCTAGTAAAGAGCTTCAGAGTTGTTGTCCATCATTGTTGCCCATCGTCATTGTCCATCGTTGCTGTCCATGCTGCTCTGAGCCTAAGCTCTCCCATTTCCCATCTTTAGCACAATTCCCTGTCATCAGAGAAGGTGGATTCACCTCAAAGGCACAACTCTGAGTTAGGGGACTCAAGAGCACGGTGTTACTCCGAGCCTTGGTCCTGTGAGAAAAAGAAGGCAGCCACGTCACCCATGTGGACAGTCAGTCCCAGCTGACGCCCATGGGAGTCTGGGACCAGGCTGTACTCTGCAAAACCAGTCCAATGTGAATTTTATCTGCTGGCCCTCCAGGAAGAGGACAACACAGCGTTCATTTTATTTTAGATTTTGAATATCTTGTTCTGTATGGGGCTGGTGACTGTCCTCTAGCCTAATAACGGGTGGCTTTGGGGCACAGTTCTGAGCCTGACCAAATCAGAAGTGGGGTGTACACCAAATAAAAGGCAGAACCAAATAGGGAACCATGCTTATTTTTTTTCAGACTGCTAGCAGAAATATGCAATAAAACCTTCTCTGCATGGCAGAAGTTGGATGATTTTCACAGAATCACAGAATCACAGTAGTTGGAAAAGACCTTTAAGATCATTAAAGATCAACCATAAACCAAACACTGCCAATTCCACCTCTAACCCATGTCCCTGAGCACCTCGTCTGCCCATCTGTTAAATCCCACCAGGGAAGGTGACTCCACCACCTCCCTGGGCAGCCTGTTCCAATGCCTGACTGCCCTTTGGATGAAGAAGTTTTTCCTCAGATCCAACCTAAACCTCCCATGGTGCAACTGGAGCCCATTGCCTCTTGTCCTGTCCCTTGTTCCTTGGTTGAACAGACCCACCCCCACCTCTCTCCACCCTCCTCCAAGGGACTTGGACAGAGCCAGAAGGTCTCCCCTCAGCCTCCTTTTCTCCACTGTCCCATCCTGGTGAGTGACTCGTCCAAAATGCTTTCCACATCATCTCCAGCAATGGCATTAGCACCACAGGGCAGTTATCAGCTGACAGACAGGAAAAGCACGAGATTAAACTCCCAGTGAAAGATTTCCGAGGGCTTTTTGGTTTGAAGATTAGTCAGCCACAACGACATTTGAAAATAACCTTCTCTGTTGAGCAGCCCAGAGGCAGTTTAACAGCAGTTGGGCAGTGGTCTGGAACACTGTCAGTGACACCAGCTCATGGTCAAGCAGATACAGCCCCGAAGGTGCCTGTGAGGATGGCAGGTGACCTCAGCCAGGACACCACGAGCATTCGCTGCCAGCAGCCCTGTGCACTGCGAGGGGGCAGAGAGACACTTTGCAAAGAGCAAAACACAACAGCCCAGACAGTCCCAGCGCCGTGCTCTGCTTGGGGCTTCTCCAGGGGACCTGTCCTCCTCCACTGTCATAAGAAAGAGTTCATTTTAAGTACATTTTAAATTCACCTGCTTTGTGTCCTGGGGGCAGAGGCCTGGCTGGCAATTTTTGGATGCTCAGAGCTCCCAGCACAGGGGTTGTCTGTCGAGGGGGCTGTTTGGTGGCACAGGGTGGGAGGGGGAATGTTCATCACAACGTGCCAAGTAGAGGCAATTTCTGTAGCTTTTTTCCAGTTCACAGAGTCAAAGGTGCACCCACAGCAATACAGCATCCCAGAACTGCCTGGATTTGAAAAGCCCTTTGAGATCATCGAGTCCAACCATGAACCCAACACTGACCAGTCCCCTATGACTAACCCATGTCCCTCAGCACTGTGTCTACACGACTCTTCAATCCCTCCAGGGATGGGGACTCCACCACTGCCCTGGGCAACCCCTTCCAATGCCTCAGAACCCTTTCAGCAAAGAAATTCTTCCTAAAACCTTGCAGCGTGCTTCTTATCCCCAGCAGGAAAACTAGAGACCCTTTTGCTCTCTGCTGGGGTGGATTTTTCCATGCTCAGGACTCTTCCCTCGAGCATCCTTTTCGGTGTGGGTAGAAGATCCCCTAAGTCCTTCTTCATCTGTTGTCCCCACACTGGGCCATGCCCACTTCCATGGACAGGAACCTTCCCTTTTTATAGAAAACCATCCCAATGATGGCAAAAGGCAGCTACAGTGACAGCTTTTCTGAAACAAGCAGAGTTTGTTGGTCACTCTGATTGCAGCAGGCAGTGTCCTGTGCCAAGCTTTACCAGAGCCCTTATCAGCAGCAGTGGCAGCTGTACGCAGCCTCTGCCGCTCTGGATCCAGGCCAGGCTCTTCTCTCTTCTCCAAAACATGCACTTTCTTGTGTCTTAAGCCAGTAGGTCTCAAAGATGTCTTTGTTCCTACTTTATTAGCTGTGATCTTGCTTTCCCAGCTGAACAGCCCTGTCCAGGCCCATTGCACTCTGTGCCAGCATCTCATGGTGTCCTAGCTGAGGGCAGGACCTCACTCCTCCTCCCTGAAATGGAAGCAGCAGACAGGAAAATGAGTATGTGCATCAGCCAGCCCTGCCTTGGTCAGGCCATGGAGGGCTGGAACCACTTCAAAGGGACCCTGGGCTCCAAAAGGCTGTTTGCACCATGGGGTGATCCTGGGGCTCATGGTGAGCACCTGGGGCTCACTGAGATGGTGTAACAGAGGACAAGGCAGAAGTCAGGTCCTGAACACGAGCCAACTGCTGAGGACCAAGCTGATGGCTCACTGTCCCCTCAGCACTCCGTGGCTCCCAGTCCTGCCTGAGCATCCCAGAGTCACTCTGCACCACCACTGCAGAAACGCCCTGATGACCATTTTATCTCATGGTAAAACTCCTGAGATAAAAGTACTGCTTTTACCCTTGTCACTGTGCTGGTGAGGCTGGGCTCTCCTCCCCAAAGAGGACAAGTTGGAACTAGATGATCTTTAAGGTTGGAACTAGATGATCTTTAAAGTCCCTTCCAACCCACACCATTTGATGAGTCTGTGATTCCATGACACTCTGCAGTGTGATGACCTGGAAATGCACATCTGATTCCTTCTTTCCCCACCAGCTGCTGGAGATGTTTCCATCGAGCCACGTCCCTCGTGCTGCTGCATTCCCCAGCAGCAAGGAAGGAGGCACAACTGACACTGCTTCCTCTGTAAAGAGCTGTTGGAGCTTCTGATGCAACACTGATAGCAGTGTTGGGTTTATGGTTGGACTTGATGATCTTAAAGGTCTCTTCCAACCAAAACAGTTCTATGATTCTATGATTCTAACACTGCTAGGACTAGACAGTGTCATTTCAACACCAGGCTTGCCATGGTGTTCATCTAGCCTGCACCCAGGGCTCACCTCTAACCCCTCTTTGAGGTCAGATGGGCTGTTGATGGTCATAACTTTGCTCTTGCTTCACACAAGAGACAGGCAACTCTCACTTGGAAAGCCTGGCACACTGGCTCTGCCCCACCAGCACCACATCCTGCCCCTTGCCTCTACCTCTGATTGCAGATTCAGCCCAACAGGACCATCCAGGTGTTGGTCATAGTGCATGGTCAGGGAGCAGGACACGCTCCACAGCACCACTGGGATGTGTCTATAGCAGACACCGGGTCAAAAAAGTATTGCTGAGGTCCACAGCCACTGCTCAAGCGTTTGCTGCTCTGGGACCCAAAGGTATCAACACACAGAGACCGAGTGTGTGCTGCTGGATGCACCTGCAGTTGTTTTGTTCATGCTACGTCCATCTGTGTCTCAAGTGCAGAACTTTTCTGTTTGGTGGCAACTTCCAAGGTTTTTAATTGCACTTTTGTGTTAACTGGAACAAGACACACAAGTCTTACCGCCGGGAATCACGCTGAGATGCCCGTTTGCTGACTGAAAGGAGAGTGACCTGCTGTTTGTTGGGTTTTTTTCCTTCTTCTCTTCCCCCAGCCCAGGATGTTCTCGGCACGGGCAGTGGGGCTGGATCCTTTGCCTGTCAGGCTGACTGTGTAGGATAGAGGGGTCATAAGTGCCAATCCCTGCTTTATCAGGAGAAAGGCAGAAAATTTATTCCTAAATCATGCAAAGCAAGGATTTAATCATTCTGAGACACTGACAGGTCTGTCCTTGGTGCTTTTTAAGTTATTACTGGAAAAGCATTGCTGACACTGATGTGCTTATGCAGAATCCTTCCATTCCAGTGGAAAAAAATCTTCCATTAAGCCCATCTGAGTAAAAAAAAAGTCCTGATCAATCCTGTTTAAAAGCCACCCTCATCCCCTCCTCTTGTGATCGTTTTCTTTTAGATATCACGTTCTGATCGAAAGGCACAAGAGCAATGGTAACAGCATTTCCAGTGCTGGTTCAGAGGAAGCTTTTGATCAGCTTCTTAAAAAATACATCAGTACTGAAATACAAAGGGCCAAATTTCTGCCTCTTCTAAGCCGGCTTCAGTGAATCTCTACAGATTTATGTCCCTGTGTGCATCACAGGTTGAGAGGTTTAGGGCCGAGGGGCCCTTGCTTGTCCTGCAGCTTGGCTTTCTGCAGAGAACAGGTCAGAAATCCCCCCGGTGATTTCAGCAAGCTCACAGGTACTAGGTGGGATGGGATGTGCCCATCGCTGGTTTAGAGACCAGTGTCCCCAGGTGTCCCATATACAAGGGACACCTCAGCATCACATTGTGCATGGAGGTCCAGGACCAGCCCCACTGGGCAGGCAGGAAAGGGCAGCAGCGAGCAGGCTGATGCCTTTTGGAGAGAGCCCAAATATCCAGGAGCAGCATCCTCCCCTTTGGCCATCCTGATGGCCTTTCTGGAATGTGATGCTCCCAGCAGCCCAGAGCCCATCTTCCTCCCCTCATGCCCTTTCCTCCCACCCAGCCCATGGGCAGCCACAGAGACACAGCAGCACACTAGGAAATCCAGAAAATGTGGGGTTTTTATTGACTGTCACAGACACATCTGCCTCCAGAGGGTTTAATGGTACTTGTAGGCCAGAGCATGGGCCACCACGCCGACCAGTTTCTGCCAAGTGGCCTGGCAGGCAGGGGTGAAGTCCTTGGTGAAGTGTGCCGCCAGCACAATGATGAGGATGTCTCCCAGGAGCTGGAGAGGAGAAAGAAGGAAATCAGTTCAGCATGGTGCTGAGAACCCCTTTGCCCTGCACAGGACCCAGGGACCGGGGGCTGGAGGGACCCCAGCTCTCTGATGGGTCCTTGAGCTGAATTCTCTGTGCAGGAAAACAGTCCTGTGCTGACCACATGCACCAGTATCCACCTGCTCTGGCTCTGCTGCTTCTCACACCTGCTTTTTCCAGCCTCTAGACTTTATTTCCAGACATTTTCTGTCTGCCCCTTTGCCCTGCACAGGACCCAGGGACCGGGGGCTGGAGGGACCCCAGCTCTCTGATGGGTCCTTGAGCTGAATTCTCTGTGCAGGAAAACAGTCCTGTGCTGACCACATGCACCAGTATCCACCTGCTCTGGCTCTGCTGCTTCTCACACCTGCTTTTTCCAGCCTCTAGACTTTATTTCCAGACATTTTCTGTCTGTTTTTTTTCCCCTGCTCTGAATCCCCACGCCTCTTCAAGCAGAGGTGGGGTCAGTGCGAGGTCTACCTGCCACATCCCCTAAGTCAGACTTAAACAGAGACTGAAACAGAGGCCATCAGCCACATCCAGCCCTCTCAACCTCCCCCAGCCTGAACTGCTCCCCCTCTCCACCCACAGTGACCTCTCACCCCCCTGCACCCTCATCTCTTTTGCTTCATTCCCCTCCTGCTCCCCTCCCTCATCTGCTGACCTTGTCCACACACCCAGACCTGTCTTTTGTCTCTAACCCCACCCCACACTTGCTTTTCCCTCTCCCCTCATGTCTACCAGCCTTGGAAAAAGGGGAGAAGGAAGAGGTCCCCATCCTCGGGGCCAGGAGGTGCCAGGGAGCAGCTGCCCATCATCCTTCTCCCACACTTCTCAAGCTGTGCTGGCACGAGCCTCCAAGCTTTCAGAGCATCTCCCTGTATTTGTCCCACCACAGCCTGGACCCTGGCATTTCCCTGGCATTATCATAAATCTGGTAAATGAAAAAATGTTATTTATGCTTGTTTGAAACCCTCCAGGCACTAAGACATTCTATGGGATGGAGGACGAGAAGGTCAATCCCTGAGCACAGCTCACCCTGAAGTTCTCGGGGTCCACATGCAGCTTCTCACAGTGCAGCTCAGACAGCTTGGAGTAGGTCGCCTTGAGGTTTTCCAGGTTCTTCACAGCTTCCCCAAAGGAGGTGAGCACTTTCTTGCCATGGGCACGGACCTTGGGGTTGCCAATGATGGCAGTGGGGCTGGAGAGGTTCCCAAAGTTATCAAAGAACCTCTGGGTCCAGGGGTAGACGATCA
>NW_010312485.1:0-1528 GCF_000700745.2 Antrostomus carolinensis
TTCCTTGGATTTCTGGGACTTGAGCAGTGTGACCAAAAAAAACCCCACCTGCCAGCTGGTTTTAATTCTTTGCCTCATCCATGCGACAGGGCCTAGCAGTGACCCGGTGCCGCTGGGATCAGGAAGTTGTGATTTGCATCAAGATTTCAGATTTGACTTTTACTGCCGTGAAGCATTAAAGGTCTCTGGTGTGTCCTACACAGATGAACAGGGGCCCTTTTTGGTTGACTCATTGAGTTTCTATCCACTCACCAGATTAATTAGTATGTGTGTATGTCCAATTAGCTAACTTGGTTATACCTATGTAGTTAATATCCCCCATGTTTTGGGCAGAGGCTCCAATAATTCCCAGTGCTTTAGGAAATCAAATATGTGCTACATAGGAATAAAAAAAAAGGAATTAAAAAACCCCGAAACCAAAACCAAAAAGAAGACTAGTGCTTCAGAACAGCTTGGTGACAGATCCGAAGCCCACGGAGTCACTTGGAATGTCGCCACTGCTGCTCCAGAGGAAGGTTGGCAAAGGAGGGGAAATCAACAGACGCCTTTGCGAGGGAATCGTGTTTCAGCTGCCAAATGTGATCCTGCACTAAACAATCGGAGCAGAGCTGGGGTCTGACACTGGGACTGGAGTTTTGTTCTGGTAAGTTTTCTCTGCACAGTGTGTCACTGTTGGAGCTTCAGCCCGAGGGTCTGATTTGTGTGTAGTGATGTTTGAGAAATAGAAATAATAAAGAATTCATTTTAAAATGAGTCATTCCAAAGGGATGACAAAAGAATGGCAAAAATGGCAAGTTCTGGACAACCTGTCGTGACATTTAAAGTGCAAATCAATCGGACTCTACCAAATGTGAAAGCAACACAGCGTGTCACTGCTGCCAGGGGGAACGTGGCACTGGGAACACCAGCCAGGACAGAGCAGTCGGCTCCCTCCACGGAGCTGATGGAAACCCCTGGGGCGTGTGGCCCACTCCCCTCCTGCGGGGTCACGGGTGCCCCAAAACCCATGACATGGCTGGAAGGTGGGAACTCAAAATGCCAACTATCTGTGATCTGTGAGAGCTTGGACTGGGGCACCAGGAACTGGAGCCTCGTTACAGCCCGTTCCTAATTAGCCACATGACAGAGGACATGCCCAGGTTTCTATTTCAGGCTCCTTTCCCATCTAAACCTGGACACTGGCCTAAGTTGAGGAGTTCCCTGTGGTCACAGCAGATCCTGAGACCCTTCAGAGCTCCTGAACTAGTGACAGTGGGATTGTCTGTCCCCCCATGTCCCTCTGTCCTCCCGCCACCGTGGAATGCCCATGTCCCAGCGTTTCCTCTGGTGTCAGCGTGACTAACCTCATCTGTTCTTAACAGCAATTACACTTGGATTAATTGCCAAGAATCACCCTCGTCCTGCAGCGTCGATCTGCACCACACAGTGATGTCCACAAGGAGGGGACACCAGCATTGATCCCTGGGGACAGCGGGGGGGTCCCAGCTGGGGACCCACACAGCCCCGGTCGCCTCCTCGGGTGGCCCTT
>NW_010312486.1:0-10314 GCF_000700745.2 Antrostomus carolinensis
GCACCTTTTTTTCACTTTTTAAGCTATTTATATACCTATATATATGTGCACCTTTTTTCACTATTTTTATGTATATAATATATATGCACCTTCTTCATTTTTTTTACTATTTTTATATGTATATACACCTTTTTTCACTTTTTCACTATTTTTGTATACATATGTACACCTTTTTTCACTATTTTTATATATATATATGCACCTTTTCTTTTTTCACTGTTTTTATATATATGCACCTTTTTTACTATTTTTATATATATATATATGCACCTTTTTTGATTATTTATATATATATCTATATATATGCACCTTTTTCCACTTTTTTCACTATTTGTGTGTGTATATATATATACAATTTTTTTTTCCCTATTTATATATATATATATATGTACCCTTTTTCACTTTTTTCACTATTTTTGTATATATATGCACCTTTTCTTTTTAGGGGGTTTTTTATTGTTGGTTTGGTTTGGGTTTTTCGCTTTTGTTTTGGTTTTTTTTGGTTAGTTTGTTTGTTTTTTGGACAGCAGTCCCAGCATTTCTGAACAGCATCCTGGATTCTGAACCCCCATTGAACTCCACCTCCTGCCCCATCTCAGCAGCATCCCCAACTCTCTGCAGAGCTGGGCAGAGGAACCCCACAATGCTGGGGAACCCCGACCCCTCTTCACAAAGCTCCCTAAATCTGCGGTATCCAGCTCACACCCGCTCCCTGATCCTGCATCTCCCCAGCTCATCACCTACACATGTCCTGGTGGTACCTGGTGAGTGGAGGATGCTGAGGGGCACAGGGAGGGGATGCACAGGGAGCTCTCCCTGACTGAACTTCACGGGGCATTTATACAGCAGGGATTTAATGAAAGGCGCTGGATTTGGGCCAGAAAACTCAACCTGAGGCACCTTTTTTGGTGAAGAGCATCATCAGCTTCACTTTGAACCCAAGTAGCCAGGGTGCCGGGTTTGGGTTTGTTCCAGGCAATGGCATCGCTGGAGCTCTGCTGCTTCGTGATGCTACAGCTTGAGCTGCTGCCCAAAATACGGCTTCTCCTTGGGGCTGGTGTGGTCCCTGCTCCCCATGTCCCTGCAGGGTTGCACCCCAATGCTGGATGGTGCTGCTCCACCAAGCTCACAACGTGTCCCTGTTCACTGTGACATTCAGCTCGTGGCCAGCAGCCACCAGGTTAAATGTTCCCCTGGAGCATTTGGTTTTTTGGGTTTTTTTTGCTTTAAGGCTGTTTGTGGCTTGAAATATTTAGATAATCCATCATGAAACAGCTTCCTCCTTGCAGGTAACTACCCCAAATCAAGATTTAACTCATTGTGTCCCCCCATCAAACTATGGCGTGTGGGAAACACCATCCCTAGGAGACCCTCTGATCATGCTCCATGGCCACAGGAAATTAAAAAGCAAAAACCTGCAGCTTGCTCGGTGGTTGGGATTGCAGCTCAGGTCCTGCGAGGCTGGAGATCACACCTTCATAGGACTGTCACTGAAACATGGCCAGCAAATAATCTGTTCCCCAAACTGGGAGCTCAGGTCCAGTAAAAATCATACTGGAAGGGAGGGCATTGGTGGTGGGTGAGCTCTGGGGTGGGGTCCCACAGGCAGCTCTGCAGGCACCTGGTGGAAAACAAACATCTCTGTCTCAATTTGTGAGTTATGGCTCCATCTGGGATTCCTCCAGCTCTTCCTCCTCCTCCCAGCTGCCCAGCCCCGGGGGCTGAGGCGTGGTGGTGGGGTGGCTGAAGAAGAGCAGACATCAGATGTCTCCTCACCCAGCTGCTTCTCCAGGCTGTAAGGACAGACTGATGTGATTCTTTTTGAGATGCTTCCCCGTTGTTGGTGACACGTCCCCAGCTCCAGGGTGGGGCTGGAGGGATCACAGCATCCCCTGGGATGTGTCCAGGCTGCTGTGCTGGTGGCTGCTGGCTCTGGATCGTCCCCACCTGGAGCCCAAAAAAAACACAGGGTGGATCCCCTTGGACTGGAGTTTTCTGGTGGTTTCTGTCCCCCAGATGGCTTGGCCCCGGCTCAGGGATGTTTGCAGCGTCCTTGGTTTTTGGGGATGAGCACAACTCCTGGGTTTGCCCCTCTCCCTGCTCCAGTGCTGCCTTCACGCTCAGCCTCGCAGCTGCCAGGTCTTCACCCGCCTCTACCTCTACCCCCCCCCCGGCTGCCGGGTCTCCCCCCGCCTCTACCTCTCCCTCTTCCTCCTCAATCGTGCAAAACACAACGTTGAAATCCTCCAGCTTTCTGCAGCTTCTGAGAGGTGTGTGCATCTCCTCTGGCCTTTCAGCCTCAGATTAACGAAGGGATTGCCAATTAACTGCAGCTAATGAGTTCTTCTGCACCAGCTAGTTTCTTTTTTTTTTATTTATTTTTTTTTTTCTTCACAATTGTTTGCTCCAAGAAACAAATATTTGTGGTTTCCCCAAAGCTACAACTCGGGATTAGCCAAACATGTGTGTGTCCTGGAACAAGTGCTCGCAGAGCATCCAGACAAATGAGCACAGAGATGCTGACTAATTGAAATAAATTGGCAATCGTTAATACTTTCTCCTAAAGAACCAAGGCCAAAAGCAAACACGGGTGGGAGTTATCCCGCCGACATCAAAGGCCGTGTTTATGTAAGCGCTGCTCGCGCTGTTGCAGTCTTGGACCTTCTGATGAGGAACTGACAACCCGTTTGCAAACAAACTTTGGGAAGAGTCCAGGCGCGGCTGCCAGAGGTTCTCTGGTTAGAGCTGGGCCAGCCCCTACAGGCTGCAGGGGTGCTGGAGCAGGGGAAGGGGCCCCAGAAAGAGCAGAGGTCTGAGCTTGGGGTCCTGCAGCCTTCCCAGACCAGTGGTGGGTCCATGAAAGAGGATCACCCCCCAAAGCTCAGATGCACAACTTGTTCTAGAAGCAGTCATGGTTTTTTTGCTGTTGGACACGAGTGCTTGGGTGACACGATGGCCATTCCCTGGGATGCAAGGAGGGATGGAGCCCAGCACCCACACAGCATCATCCCGGCTCATCTCCTCCCCCAGGTAGGAGCAGGTAGGTGCCTAAACCTCTCAGCAACACAAGCCCAGAAAATTAAGAATAATCAACGTCTGCTTGTTATACTCCTAACACAGAAATTTTGTTGATCCAGGACTTGGCTCCAACACTTGCCTGTGTAGTTTCTTCTTCTGACAATGAACTCATCAGGTGGTGACATCAAACAACAAGTTCCATGCTCTCAAGTCCCACTTGACCCTCAAAGGTCACTTGGGAAAGCTAAGGAGCACCCAACTGTTTCATGAAGTGATCAGGGAAGCGGCACATGGAGCAACCAGACCCTTCCCAGAGTGGACGAGTCACCTCCAGTTTTCTTCCCTCCAGCATCTGTTGGAGGCTGTTTCAAGACGTGCTCCCTTCCACTGGCTCAGGTACACGTGGAGCAAAGCTCTTTTGGTGATGCCTGTGCTATGGGACCTGCTGGTTTGGCTCCAGTTCAACCTAGGTGAAGAGAGGACTCAGAAAGCAGTTGGATCTGGCTGCTGGGTCATGGGAAAACCAACAAAAAAGACATCAAACTGCAAGAGCTCCCTCCAGCTCTGCTGTTGTTTCTGACAGGAGAAAGGACGCCAAGTTCTGCGCCTGCCCGTTGGCTCACGAGGCTCAGGATCTGCATCACCTCCATCAACACCATCTCCCTGGCCGGGGAGACCAACCACCGCTGCCCGTTGTGCTGGGGTGCCTTTTGGAGGTGAGGTGTGGTGGCACACTCCCACATGCCATGGCCAGGAGGAGGGAAGGGATGGAAGGGTTGGGAGATCCAGTCCCTGTGGGCTCTTGGGGTGGCTGCTGGCCAGTTGTCCTCCCCTGGGATGGTAGCATGGTGGTGGTGGCTGTGTGCTATTCCCTGCATGAGCCCAGGGCTTGGCTGAAATGCATTTCAGCTTCAGATCCTTCACTTATTCGATAATTATTGTTCTTAAAACACAATTGTTCGGTCCTTTCCATGGCAGCCCTTTTCCTCCTCGTGGTGGTAGCACAGCTACTTTGAAGAACCCCTTTAATACTCCATTTTCACGCTGATAAATCCCTCTTGGTCACACTCCTTGATTTCCTTGTCTCACACAAGCCAGCTACTGTACGCAAACCTCAGAGCCTTAATTATATATCCCGGTAATATATAACCAGGCCTGGTTAATGTCAAGGAACCCGAGTGAGTGTCGGAGGTTTCCAAGAGCTCTGGCTGCAGGACCAGGCTCCGTGCGGGGAAGCGAGCGATGTGTGCCCGGCTCCGAGGGGCTGATGGGGTGTGTGATGTGCTGGGATGTGGCCAGGACCCTCCCGCGCTAGGGAGTGACCTGTGATGATGATTGTGGTGGGGTTTGTATTTGACATGGTCGCTGTGGGCAAAGGGAGGATGTTTGGGGATGTTTAAGATGAAAGTGCTGACTCAGCACACAGAGTCTGGCAGCTGCAGGCAGCTGCCCGGGCTCACCTTCTCCTCTCTCCAGGTCACAGATGCCTTCTTCATCACTGTTAACACCACTGAGCCTTTGCTGAAGGTGTATGTGGATCCCATCACCTACTAGAAGAGCAGCTACAACATCTTGGCCATCCTCCTCCTCATTGCCTTCCTCCCACACGTCTTGCCCATGGACACCACCATGTGCACCCACCTGGAGGGGATGACCAAAGATCTTCAGACCCTCCACGTACTCAAGTTCCTCCAGCACAGCAGTGGGATGAGGGTAAAGCACTGCTCGCTGGGTAAGTCACAGCAGAGAGGAGGGATCCTAGTGACCCATCCCATCCAAGTGTTGGTGGCCACCTGACCCAAGAGGGGCTGATACTTGTGGTAGATCATGAGCAAAGTTGAAAACTAAGAATTCTGGATTTTTTTGAGAAGCCTGTGGCTTGGCTATTGTTTTTATTTCCCTTGTTTCTCCTTTCCCTAAGGGAAGGAGAGATTGTGGTAGATTGTGAGCAAAGTTGAAAACTAATCATTCCGGATTTTTTAAGAAGCCCATGGCTTGACCATTGGTTTTTTCCCTTGTTTCTCCTTTCCCTGAGGAGAAACAAGGAAAGGAGAGATTTTATTTTTTACTACAGCAGAATAGACACCAAAAAAAACCCCCTATAAAACATAGGTCACATCCTCTTCTTGGGCTGTGTGTATTTGTCTCTTCAGCCCACCATCTCCTACTTAGTTTTCTCCTGATAACTCTGGAGGTTTGTTTTTCAGCAAGGAGCTCATGTGGGCAATGAATCCTCAGCCAGCATTTCTGTGTGTGATTAACTGGCTGGGTAACCCACCAGAAGTGGTGTGTTTATGGGCATGGAGCTCTTATAATGTTCACTTCTGAGCCTTCTTTTCTCTGGTTTGGATCTGAAATGTCACTTATCACCAGGCTTTTGTATATTAATTATCCTGTGTCACTGGGAGAAGGGAGGTCATGTGAAGCACATGAAATAGTGAGTGGTTTAGACACGGGGGGATCAGATGCTCCTCTTGGTCTGGCTGATTATAAAGGAGCAAATCGATGGGTGGCAAAATGGGGAGACATGGAAATCAAGGTCAGTGTGTGTTGGTTTGAGCCTCACACTATGCACTTGTGGAACTCATTGCCAGGAGATGCTTCATCTGGGGATCACGAGGATCTCATCTGTAGGATGAAATTTGGCACCATTTCCCTCTGAGATGCTTAAAAGGTTGAGGTGCTTTGGAAAAAAAACCCACTTGGCACAAATCAAGTTTAAGAGTCTAATTGCCTTTGAGAATCTGGGCCGTGCAACACTGGGTTTTGATGGAAGTTGATGGGACTTAACACCTAAGGGACTGGGGCAACTGGGAGATTGCATCCTGGCTTTGGGTGAGAATGCCTAGAATGGCATTACTGGGGGGATAAATACCAAAGAGGAAAATTCTTCAGGCTCTCACAGTCCTTTCCTGTTCCAGGGATGCTATAAATATCCTGCAAAGCCCTGCCCCACCTCTGCTTCCCAGCTCCAGGGGCTTTGGTACTCACCTTGGTGTCCTGACCTGAAGCGACAAGTGCCCTGTGACACTTGGCATCCCAAAAGGCAACACCTCTTTGCCTAAAATTTGTTTTAAAACGTGATCCTGCTCTCTAAATGCATTTTACTGATGATGCAGGAGGCTGTTTGTGTCTCTGCGTGTATTGTAATTTACTAATTGAAGTCTAAATTAGCCCTCAACAGGTTAGCAGTGTTAAATGCAAAGAGCTCAAAAACAGGCAACACATTCTTGGCACATTTCCCTTTATTAATTAAAAACCTCTTTAAAACACTCTGCCTTCCACCTTGGAGCAATAAATTTCCACCTTGAGGAAATAATTTCCTTGTTGTATTCCATACAGAGACGTTCTGTTCGCTGCAGCCCTTGCTTTAGTGTAGGCCCCATTCATCCTTAGTTCAGTTTCAAAATAAACTTTCAAAAAAAAATGCCAGGCTGTTCTGTCAAAAATAAATAAGAAATAAATAAATAAATTGACTTTTCTGCTTTAAAAAAAAAAATATTTTTAAAAAAATCAGTTTGGGATTAATTCCAATGTAGTTTAGTAGACTGTGAATCACAAAGTTCCTTCTTAAGAAAAGCTCCAGTGGTTCCTGGAGCAGCTGGAGAAGCCTCGGTGATGGAAAATGAGGTGACGGTCTCACAGGGGAGGTGCTGGCCAGCCTTGCAGTGACTGGGAGTGTTTTACAGCCCTCCTGTCCCCCCCCAGCTCTGGGTGGCTGCTTCTCTTTATGACCACGTTACCACAGCCCCAACCTGCCCAACACTGTGACATCACTTGGCAAAAATGCCACCTGATTTTTGAGGTTGAATGGTTTTTCTTCCCTTGCTAGTCCTGGGTTGTGCCTTCCACAGAGACCTACGTGTACCAGGAGGTAGGAAAACCCTCCTCCAGGTCCTCCAGGAATTTATACCAAACTCGGTGGGTTTGATTAATCTGTGACTTCATTAAGGAGAACATGAGCTGCTCGGCAGTGAACTCATATTGCAGATCCTTGGGAAAATTTGCTTTGATAGACAAACCTACCTACCCAGTATTGCAAATTCAGAGAGGAAAATCTCTGAAGTTGACAGCAGAGATATGTAGTAGCTGATTTGGACCTGGACATCTGAGGAACAGAGAAACTGTGCTCAGTTTTTGTTGTTTGTTTTTTTTTAAAAAAAAAGAAGAGGAAAGATCTAAAAAGAAAAAGAAGAGGACAATTTCATAGAGCTTGTGAGCTGTGCTGTGGTTTGGAACTCACTCTCTGGTCTGCTTAAACACATTTGCAGGTCAATGGTTGGACAGACGTAGAGCATGAGATGGATCATTATGGGTTTACAGGCAGCCACGTGTTCATAGTCATGTTCATCTTGTTGGGCAACTTCATCTTCTTCAATATGTTGATTGGACTTGTGATTACCAACACCCAGGTCATGTGAGCTCTGTTCATTGAGTGTGCACGCGTGTGTGAGCGTGTGTGGGTGTGTTCTACCAGCTAACAGGCTCTGGCTGGGAAGCTGGTGCTTGGCTCCTTGCAGAAGTTGGCTTCTGGTGGAGCTTGGAACATTCTGGGTACAGAAGTCCCCGGTCCCTGAGCAGAATAATTGTATCTTTCCCCAGAGTCCCCTTTTTGGGTCATCTCTACACCTCTTTGACTATTTTTCCATAGCTGCCAAAAGCTCCCTGCTCCACCAGACTCCAGATCCCCTGAGTACACACTTGACACCCAGATCCTCTCAGCCATGACTCATTTCTGCCTCCATTTCACCCAGGGCTGCCCTCATGGTCTGGTAGCTGCCTCGAATCCCTGCATGGAGCCAGGGCCAGGGGCTGGGTGTGCTGAGGGAATATGGCAAATCCTACACGAGAGGCATCTGCTCCCCAGCAGATGCTGCCAGGCGAGGTGGTCCTGCTTAACACCCCTCGCTGCTGCATGGGGCTGGGGCTGGACCAGGGGTTTCTTTGAAGCCCAAGTCTCCTTGACCCATCTCTTGACCCACCAGCTGTGGGTGGTTCCTGGAGACTCACTCACATCCCTGTGGTTTGGCATTGGCAGGACTTGACTCAGAAGTGTGAACAGGACCACAAAGCAATGAAGGCAGCTGCTGTTTGGGCCAAGAAACAGAAGATCCTGAAAAAAAAGGGGAAGAACATGAGCGACCAAGTCATGCTCGAGCATGGTCAGCCGTGGGTGGATAGCACTGTCTGCAGATGTCAGATGCTGTTTAACAGGGCAAGACGTGGATAAGCTGCTTCCAGTGGAGGAAAAAGGTCCTTTTCTTTCCTTATAATAACCCAGGCTGTAGATCTGATGTACCTTTTGGTAGGCTCATCACACACGCAGCTACAAGTATTACCATGGCAAATAGCAGTTGGAAAGGTGGAGAAAAACTCTTCAGTTGGTTATGATGTGTTTTGTCTGAGTTTATTTAACTTCAAAGAGAAGTTTAAAAAGAAATCCTTTTAGGTCATGGCAAGCCAAAAGCCTTGTCCAGAAATGATTTGGACTCAACTTTCTGCGAGCACTCAAGGGAGGTCATGCTCCTTCCCGCGCTCTCGCGGTCTGTTGATGTGACGTATCCAAAATGCTACTAGGGGTTTGAAACACATGCCCAAGCACCCGTAGGAGAGCTGTGAGCTGCTTGATAAAGGGTTTTTGCAAAGCTGACTTGAAATAAATGCAGTAAAGCTGTCACTGAAATGTAAATGATCGGAGCAACGTGACTCCCTGTTTCTCCAACTCTTCTGCTCGTTCTTGCTTTGAGCAAATGTAATTTAAAAATAATCAGTTCAGGATGGCTCAGCTGAGAGTGTTCTTGCCTTTGGGCCAAAAAAAATCACTGGTTCGAGTACTAGCCTGAGGGACTGATGTGGGTCAGTGGTTTAGGTCCCATCCCAAGAGCAGGGGTGGGGGTCCCTGCAGAGGTGCAGGACCTGCCACCTGGGTGGGTGTTGGGGAGACCCTGGGCTGCCTCCTTTGGGATGGACATCCTCATCCTATCAGCACCCAGGAGGCACCTCTGGCTGCTCCAAAAGAGGATTGGGGATGGGGGTCACAGACAATCCAACCACAGCTGATGTGAAGCCCAAGCCCACATAGGGGTCTGCAGGGTGACAGTCCCAAGCGTCACCTCCTTCTTGCCAACAACGTGTTCTTCCCTAGCTTGTTCTTTTTCACAGCACAAAATCACTCAGGATGAAGATTTCAGTGAGCTTCTGGATAACATCAAAAAGACCTTGTGCCACTATGGTATCACCATTATGAAGATTTTTTGTTTTACCATCCCATTTATTGACCATATTTACCGTTCCTGGACCTGCAGGATGACACACTCAACAGGTCAGTAATGGTGGGGAAGGTGACTACAAGTGAAGACTCCAAGTTGCAAAAACAGATGTGTTTTTGAGGTAGTGAAGAAGGCTGGTAGATCACTGGAACAGGTTGCCCAGAGAGGTAGTAGAGGCCACATCCCTGAAGATATTCAAGATCAGGCGTGATGGGGCTCTGAGCAACCTGCTCTAGTAAAGATGTCCCTGCTCACTGCAGGGGGGTTGGACTGGATGACCTTGAAAGGTCCCTTCAACCCAAACCATTCTCTGATTGTGAAAGTCATGAAAGAAAAATCTTTGCCAGATCATAAGAAGATAAAAAGCTAAAAGCTCTTTAGGCAGAACCTGATTCTTGGTGACTGTCAGAGCTCTGCCTACAACCTCCTCTTCAAACCTTCACTCAAATAAGCCAGAAACTTCTATGATTAAAAACAATTCAGAAAATATCTGCTCTCCTTTCTGCTCGCTGAGCGGGTGTCAGCGCAGCCGCTGGCGCTGGCCCCGTGCTGCAGGCAGCTGCTGATGGAGGGAGGCACATCGCCCTTCAGAGCTGGAGAAACCGTGGGCTGGGAACAGATCACAACCCGGGTCCTTTTCCTGGAAACCTTGTGGCAAGGCTGGGACTAGAGCCCAGCCCAGTTCTCTCCCTGCCAGCTCCCTCTTTCTAAGACCAGCAGCCTCAGCATAGCCAAGGGGCTGCTCCGAGTCAGAGCAAACCGACCCATGCTCAGGAAATGGAGCGTGACATCTCTGAACGAAGCAGCTCGTTCCTGTGCTCTGATGCTGTTTAGCACCTTGGAATAACCCACTCGGGTTCATCTGACAGCTTTACTGCAAGCACACCCACAGGGCTTTGGGTAACCGGAGGAGGAAAGAGGAGATGGTGGAGGAGCAGCCGTTCCACCGCGCGGCACAGGGTGTACCAGTGTGGAGATACGTCCCCAAAGCCCAGGCACCATGGCCGTGGTGGTGGCAATTGATCTG